>NW_015971483.1:0-104499 GCF_000769745.1 Penicillium expansum
TAATATAAGGTATTTTAACTAAATAAAATATATATAATTAAAATTGCTATTTCTTAGTTAAATCTTATAAATTTAATATAAAATAAATAGTCTAAGCCTATCTTTAAATTATTTCAAGTTTTTAGACTATATTTTCTTATAATATTATATAGAAATCCTAGTTAAAAGTTCTAATATTATAGACTTAGTAATTTTATTATCTTTTAAAACTAATATCTAGGGATAATTAAGGATATCTATAGATATCTATATAGATATCTATAATTATTCTTAAATATCTATACTAGTAGTTAGTAATAGCTAATTATTACTATTAGAAGTTAGAAATATATTAAAAATATACCTATAAGTTATAACTACTATATCTCTAATATTCTTAGCTAGTCCTATATATATATTTTTCTCTCCTTATTTCTATATAACTTATAATTAAATATAATATATCTTATTTATAGGTATCTTAGTCCTAATATTCCTTTTATACTAATTTAGATCTAGGTCTAAATACTAACTTATTTTATTTAGATAATATCTTTAATCTTATTAGTAGTTAAACTCTATTAATATCTATATTAGAAATATTATCTCTAATTATACCCTCCTTACTCTCTTATATTAGTCTCCCTTTTTAGTAGTATTAAGTCTTATTTTCCTTTAAGCCTAGTAATAAAATAGATAAATCCTATAAGAGCTAGACCTTACCAACTCCCACCATTTGGTCCCATGGGACCACTCCCATAGGACCGGATAGGACCCCTATTTACTCCTATGGGAGTGCCAAGAGATAGGACTGAGGTACCCAGTCCGGTCCCATGGGACTTTAATAGGACTCCTATAGGACTGTAAACAATACAAATATAGAGAAAAACGTAACCTATATAAGTTATAAAGAAATGCCCTATATTAATTAGTATTTGGCTTATAGTAAGAATTGGTATCTAGAGATTTAGGATTATTTTTTCTGTTAGGATTTAGTATAATTCTAGTATCATATAATTAAATTATCTGGTATACTTATATATATTATTATCCCTATACCTCTTACAATCTCTTTAGGGTCGAGCTTAACTTATACTATTAATAATAATAAGAGGTAATAGATATAGTACTGAATTATTATCTAACTCCTTAGTAGCCTCCTAATCTATATTAATACCTCTAACTTTATCTAAGTTCTTACTATCTTTACCCTTACTATTCCCTCTAATATAGACTTAGGAAGTTTTACTTCCCTTACCTTATTAACCTCTATCCTCTTATCTAGATTTAGAATAAATTTAGGTTAGAAATCTTTACTAGTTTCCTTACTCTTAATATTAAACTTAGATAAATAATAGAATATTATTAGATCTTAGATTATTACTTTATTTAATAACCCTTATTAATAATAGTAGATATCGTAAGTAGTACTAAATAGGTGCTTAATACCTATACTAGTAGCTAGGATAGAGAAAATATCCTATATAACTACTATAAGTATTAGAAACTAATACTTATTCTTTTTCTAGAAGTAGTATAGGTTAATTAAGCTCTATTCTATATAGGGTTAGATTAGTTAACTTATAATTATAATTATATAAATATATTAGTATTAAGATATCCTTTTAGTTCTTTTTACTACCTAGTCTTTAGCTATAGTAGTAGCTCTAACTAATCCTTTTTAAAGAGACTTATTATTATATCTATACTATATAAGGAGGACTTTACCCTTAGAAGTACTTACTTTTCTAGCTAGTATTTTAAGTATTCCTCTAAGTACTTATAAAGAGACGCTTTATATATATTATACTAAGAGGAATCTATATTATTAATATTACCTACCTATTCTAGCCCTTTAAAGAATTTAAGCTTATATTAAGATATAAGAATTATATTAATTATATATAGGCTTCTATATACTTACTTAGTTACTTTATAATATATTAAGAATTTCTTACTTCTATTCTAGCCTTAAAGGCCTTTAGTATAGCCTTTTTCTAAAGTACTTTCTTTTATTAAAGGTAGGCCTAAGCCTACTTAAAATAGGTAAATAGTTAGTTATAGACTTAGAATATATTATATATTATTATTATCTTAATCTTTAATAGGCTAATATTTTTTAATAAGGGGGCTTTATAATATAAAGTAAATATTTAATCTACTACTACTTACTTTTACTTAACTAGAATTCTAGGTACTAATATTCTATATAATATCTTTAATAGCTACTAGAAAGTTAATTAGTATATTAGAGTATAAGATATATTAAATTCTACTAAATTTATATATCTTAGATCGGAGTAAGCTTTAGTTCTTTACTTTATAGATTTAGAAATATCTCTTATTACTATAGACTAGTATTAATAAAAACTATAAAGGCTTATACCTAGTAATATAGTAGTTAGTATAAAATAATATTATAAGAAGGCTTTAATTACTTTACTTTAGCTAGTATATAAATAATTCCTTTTTATCTCTTTACTTATTATAGAAGACTCTTATTTTCTTCTAACTAGACTATTACTATTTTATTATTTTTTAGATTAGCCTTTATTAGGCTAAGTAGATCTTTTAGACTTAATTAAATTATATAAGTAAGATATAGAACCTATATAATTTTAATAAAATTAGGGAGCTTTATCTATTTAATTAAATTATATAGACTATTAACTAAGGTCTTATTATTTAATATATTATCTATAATAATTACTTAATTTATAATATTCTACTACTAAAGAACTTTAAAGAGAATATCTATAAGATTAGAGCTTATATACTAGCTGTAAACTAGTATAAAACCTAGAAAGATCTTATAATAATCCTAATTAGTATCTATAAAATAGCCTATAATTACTATAAATACCTATTAGAAGGGTAAAGTCTAATAATTAAAGGTAATTAATAACTTTACTCTAGTTAGGAGTAGAGAAAGAAGCTTTTCCTACTCTATATAGATAATTAACTAAAGCTAATACCGCACGGTCTTTAGTAATAGAAAGGTAAGCTTCTATTAAGAAAGCTAAGCCTCTATAATAAGATCTTCGAATTCTTTATACTAAAAGACCTTAAATAGAAACTGTAAGTTTATTATAAATTTAACTTAAGCTCTTTTAAATTACTATTAGTTAAAAACCTTATAAGTAGGTAGGTAAGTAGCTTAAGTATAAAGAAAATATTAGTATTAGATAGATAGAATATAGAATTAGATTTATATAATACTATAAGTTTAAGTAATTACTATATATCCTATTATATAGACCCCTTTTTCGATATAGCTATATATATATAACTAGATAAATATATAATAAATAACTTTAAACTATTTATTAATAAGGATAGGTATAAAATTACTTTTCTATATCTCTAATAGAGTACTATTAGTTTCCTAGTTTAGAAGTAGGCTACTTAATTAAAGTATTCCTAAGTAGTAGAGGTATACCTTATATTAAAGTTTACTTTATATAATAAAGGGTATAGGTTTATATCTACTATATAATATTACTACTTAATAAAGTTAGCTTTATTTATTAAAGTCTAAAGAACCTAGAACTTTTAATATTTAGGACTAATATAATAGAGGGTTAGAGGAATTAGATTTAGCTCTATTTAGAGGATTAAAGATTTAGGCCTATTATAGATTAGCTGCTAGCTAATTAAATAATCTAGTATAAAGGGCTTATTAATAATACTAATATTATAGACTAAAGAAGGTAGAGAGTTTCTTACTTAAAAGAATAAAACCTAAGATAAAGGGCTAGCCTTAGTATATAGTTTATATTAAGATATACTTAAATAATAATTCTATTAAAATAGAAGAGGGTATAAAAAGAATATCTCTAAGGCCTACCTTTATATAAAGGAGAGTTATATCTTACTACTAGTAGATTCTAAATAATAAATAGTATAACTATATATTATAAATAGGTAATAACCTACTTATTATATATTACTTATTAGTCTATTTAATAGGACTCCTATAAGACTCCTATAGGACTCTTATAGGACTCCTATATAAAGGGGAAGTTAATAGATCTAGGGGTATCTAGAATCCCTTATAGCTTTAAATAGAAAATCCTTACTTTTAAACCAACTTTATCCTAAAATTCTTTAATAACTATAGAGTAGAGAATAGTAATTCTAAAATAAAAAAAATTAATTTAGGGGTAATATTTCTTATAGTATAAGAATTAACTATATTTTACTATAAGTCTATTAAATTTTTACTATTTTAATAATATATAGAAAATACAGTATAGTACCTTATATAAATATATATATTACTTAACTACTTCTACCTAATACTATATTTATATCTCTTTTATACTTATAGGAGATAATAGTCTATTATTTAACCTTTTTTTTTAAAGGATAATACTTTTTAATATAGACTTAAGTTATTTATATACTTAATTGCAGACTATATCATATAAAAAAACGACGTTAGTTAATATTAGAAGTAGGGACGCTTATATACCTATAAATAATAGTATTTTATCTGATTACTTTGCAGATTTGTGCAGCCGAAAGAGGAAATTCTTGGTAAAATTATGCTAGTGTGGGACTATATGGGAGTCCTATGAGTCCTATGGGAGTCCCATAGGACTACTAGGGTTATGGGACCAGAATTTTTTTAGTCCCATGGGAGTTGTCAAGGCCTAATAAGAGCTTTATAAAGTAGTAGTTAATTATAAAGTTTAGATTAAAGCCTAATATATAAAACTCTATTTATTAGGATAAGAAAAAGATATCTAATATTTAAGATTATTTTAACTAAATTATATATAAAAAGACTAATAAACTAAAAGTTATATATATAATATATTTCTATATAATTATTTATTTAAGATATTATTAAGTTAGGTTATTATTAATAAATATATATATTAAAGGAGGTACCTATATTTAGAAGCCTACTTAGAGGGTTAATTAACTACTAAAATAGATAGTATATTATTATTCTAAAATATAGTCTCTTATATCTCTTTTACTAATATTTATATACTATTATAAAGTTAACTCTTTTAAAAAGCCTAACTTTCTCTTAAGAGTATCTAATTAAAGCTATATTAGACTTTATCTTTACTACTTACCTTCCTTTCTAAATTATTAAATATATTTAGTTTAAGGATCTAATAGAGGTTATTTAATAAGCCTAAGGTAAGGTTAATATCTTATCTATATAAAATATATAATATTACTTTAACTCTATAGTTAAAAGTAACTAGAAAGAGATTCTTTAAAGGCTTTTAGATAGAAGTTAACTTTTAATAGTACTTAATTACTAGATATCTTTATTCTAATAGGTATTTATAATTATTATAGATTACTTCTTTAATTAGGATTAGAATTATTATAAAGTTCTTCTTAGATTTAAATATCTTTATAGCTTATATATTAGTAAGAATTTAAGTATAATTATAACTTAGCTTCTTAGCGATTATAGGATTATTAACTATATATTATCTATAACTATAGATAATATAATTAATAATAATACTTTAATAATAAATATCTAAAAGACTATTTAGTTATAAAGATAATTAAATACTTTAATATTCTAAGTTCTATATATTATATATATAATCTAGTTTAGCTTAAATAAGTTTCTTAAGAAGCTAAAAGTAATACTACCTAATAAAGAGATTAAGCTAAAGTAGTCTAATAAATAAACCTATTTATTTTAGACTAACTAATCTAGCTCTAAATAAATTATAGATATATTAAAGAAGGTAAATCTCTTATTATCTTAAGTCTTTTAGGTTTATTCTAATATAAAAGTCTAAGATCTAAGGTCTTATAATCTTTATTAATATAAGCCTATAGTATTAGGAGGTATTTATAGCTTTATAAACTAAAGGGTCTCTTTTAATTCTTATTTAGGATATCTAAACCTAATAGAACTTAACCTTTATAATACTAAATTATATAAAAAGGCTATAACTATTCTATAATTAATATTATATAGATTATTAATATCTCTACTTTAAACTTAATTAAAAAAAGTAGTAATAGATTAAGTATCTTCTTCTTCTTACTAAGCTTTTTTTAACTTTACTACTATATTATTAAAGACTAGGGATATTATAGTATATAATATCTATAGTATATATAATAAGCTTTTCTTTTACCTTAATAAAGCTAAGAGTAAGTTAAAGAATAAAGGAGTTATTTAGAAGAAGTATATACTTTAGGCTTTTTAAACTATAAAAAGTAAGCTTTTAAAATATTATACTATTACTAATTATAAATTATATAGTAATATCTATATACTTATAATAATCCTTTACCTATTAAAGAAACTTTAATATTTTATATTATTAGACTAGTAAGATAAAATTAATTATATAAAATACTATTATAGAGTCCTAAAGTAAGAGTTTTATTAATATAAAGAGATACTTTACTATAATTTAGATACTTTAGTCTTATAAGATAATACTAGAGAGGCTTTAGATAATAATAATAATTATAATCTTAATATTACTTATATTTCTTAAAACTAGCTATAAGATAAGCCTTTAAATCCTAAAGTTAATAAGATTATAAGGTATTTTATATATAAGATTAAGAGATAGAAACCCTAAGTATTTTAAAAAGAGTATAAATATAAGTTTCTTATTCTTATAAAGATAGTATAGGATATTCTCTCTATTCTAGCTAGTAATATAAGTATTAAGTAATTATTTAATTATACTTATAATATCTACTATTACTATTATAGTTAACTAAAACTAAATATAATCTAAGGACTAATACTTTATTAATTTACTATTAAGTTTAAGGTTAAGTAGAAGGAGATAGATATTATAAAAGAATATCTTTCTATTAGAGAAGCTATATTATTAGATTAAACTTAGAAATTAATATCTTAGTTTAAAACCCTTAAGCTAATAAGTAATAATAAAGAGGAGGATTAAGAGCTTAGTATTAAGGATATATAATAGATAGGGAGCTATAAAAATAATTTAGATAGTAGGAAAGCTAATTAAAGTAGGTAGCTATAATATAAATAATTAAAGAAATAATTAAAGAAATAATTATCTAAGGCTTTTAATAAGGAAGATAATAACCTTTTAGAAATACTAGTAGATAAGGGTATATAAGGATAATCGGGGCGGATTTAGAAGTAACTAAGGTTACCTAATAGATTCGAAATCGATCTTTAATAGTTTATATTAGGAAATAATAAAATTTAGTCTATAAATTAAAAACTTTAATTACAGTATAGTTACTTAATAAATATAAAGGAATCTATATAAATAATATATATTTAAAAAGGTCATAACGCTTAGTATATTTAGTATGTTTTATATCTACTGGATATCCTTAAATATCCAGAGGATATTAGGTGACCTACTATATCCGCAAGTTGCGGAGAGGATATGCGGATATCTATAGATATTGAGGATGTTGCCGCAGCCTAATAATAAACTAGTATTTAGGGACTAAATATATTCTTAGTTAAGGATTATATTATAATCTAATAGATAATAATTATAGTTCTACTATTACTTACTACCTTCTAAGAAATAAGAAAGGATAAGTAAGGAAGGTTAATATTTACTAAAGTTTATATTAAGTCCTTATAAGGGATAACTAATCCTTAACCCTTCTTCCTTTCTCCTTTCTCCTTTCTCTCTCTATACTTAGTATTCTTATTAAAATATACTCTTTAAATTAAAAACTAACTAGTAATAATAATAATAATAATAATAATAATAATAATAATAATAATAATAATAATAATAATAATAATAATAATAATAATAATAATAATAATAATAATAATAATAATAATAATAATAATTAAATATAAAGAGTATATATAATAATAATATTAATATATAAATAGATACTATTTCTATTAAGCTATTTATTTTCTAAAAAGAGTATTAGATTTATTTTTTAGCTATTACCATCTTTATATAAGATATATTCTTATTTCTAAGAACTAATATAAGAGTTTAATACTTTTTTAATAATATTTCTTTATATAATAAAATTTAATATAGAGGAGTAAGAAGTAATATTTTTTAAGAAATTTTTCTCTTTAGATAAGTTTAAGGTAGTAAAAGAGAAGAAGGAAGAGAAATTTAATAAGATTAAAGTTAATCTAATTAATAATATAAAGGAGTAGAAAGATAAATTAGAAGATAAACTAAAGGATATAATTAAGGTTATAATTAAAGATAAACTAAAAGATATATTAAAGGGGATGCCCTTACCTATAAGTAAATATAATTATCTTTACTTACTATTATTATTATTAACTTATATATAGATATAAATATTAGGGGGAAAATATAAAAGTAGGGAAGATAATAAATTTAAATACTAGTAGCTTATTTAATAAAGAATCTTTAATTATATATATCTTTTTTACCTTTTTTATAAATAAAATTAGATATAATTAAGTAAAGTAAATACTTAAAATTACTATAAATAAATATATAAGTTATATATTTAGAATCCTTAGTATATTTATTTAGTTTATAACTTAGTTTAGGGCCTTATACTTAGTACTAGGTCGAAAGGTTTAACCTAGACCTATTATTAGGTTAAAAGGTTTAACCTAAAACCTAACCTAGACTAGATTAGGTCTAGGTTGGGTCTAGGTTTTACTAGGTTATACAGAAGACTACCTATAAGATACTTATTACCTATCTATAGTAGGTATACCTATAATACCTACTATTATATAAAGTTATCTTAAATATATATAAAAACTAGATATATAGTAAATTATATTATATATATTTATATATATCTTATTAAAAACCTAGAATTATAATTATAATTATATAAAAAGTATAAATTTAGTTAAAATATTTTAAAATATATTAATAAAAATTATATATTATACTAATTTTACTTACTAAAAAGGCCTATAGGCGCCTATAACGCCTAAGTCCCATAGGCCTTAAGGGTAAGGCCTATTTCCTACTTATATAAGGCCTATAGGTAATACCTACCTACCTATCTATAGGTAATATTATAGTCTAACTAGGATATAGGACTAAAATCTTTTTAGTCTTATAGGAGTTATTAAGGCCTAGTTAAATTAAAGATATAGGTTAGGATAAATTATATTAATAAACTTAACTTCTTTAAAGTATACCCTCTTATATAAATTAAAGCTTTTAAATCAGAGACTATTAAAAATAGTATTAAAGTAGTTAGTTTAGTACTATTTATACCTAATTAAGTGATTTTAAAGCTTAATATTTAGCTTGAAACCCTAACCCCCTTAATTAACTAAAAAAGTAAATTAAGCTAGAGTTTTACCCTAAAAACCCCCTTTATAAAGAAAGAACTATATTGTTAGGCTTTATTAATTAAAGCTTTACTTTATATAAGATTTTAAAGCCTATCTAGCCTATTAGATTATATATTAAACTAGCTTATAAAAGGCTTCTATCTTATAATATAAGGTACTATCTAGACTGCGATATCGCCTATCTACAGTAGGCCTTAGGCTATTTAGATTTTTGAGTGCCCGTCTATAACGCCTAAGGCCTACAGATATACCTATAGCAGGTATACCCACAATACCTACTATTATATAAAGTTGTCTTAAATATATATAAAAATTAGATATATAGTAAATTATAGTATATATATTTATATATATCTTATTAAAAATCCGGAATTATGATTATAAATATATAAAAAATATAGATTTAGTTGAAATATTTTGAAATCTATTAATAAAAATCAAATGTTACACTAATTTTGCTTACTAAAAAGGCCCATGGGCGCCCACGGTGTCTATGGACAATAGGCCCTAAGGGTAGGGCCTGTCTATGGGCGTATTGATAGTGCCCATCGCCCACTTACATAAGGCCCGTGGGCACTGCCCACCCACCCGTCCATGGGCGATGTCGCAGTCTAGTACTATCTTACTTACTAAAGAAAATAAGGAATTATATACTGCTAATAAGAAGTAGAAGTAAAAGCGTACTTAAACTAAGAGGCCTTCTTTAGTAGGTATCTACCTCTAGGATTAAGAAGTATCTATATTAATTATATAGTAGTAGAAGTAACTGAAGTACCTATAACGGGCCAGTGCCTGGTCAATATCACGTGCGCGCACGTGACCTTCCTCGCATCCCCTTTTATTTACATTCAACCCCGCTAGCTCCTACTTCTCTCCTTAAGCTTTTAGATAACTACAAACAGCTTAGTTAGTTTAAATCAAGACTAGCTATATCCCTTCACATTCTAAAAGCTTCCTCTTCTATAAAAGATCCAGAAGAGTATAGCTGAATAGGCCTATATATAATAATAAAAAGTCCTAAAAGTATTAGGTATAATAATAAAAAGCCCTAAAAGTATTAGGTATACTAATAAAAAGCCCTAGAAGGACTAAGTATAATAAGAAATAATATAATAGAGAACGAAGAACTATCTAGCCTACCTATATAGGCCTAGCTAATAATATAGTAGATAGTATAAGCCGCTACTAATTAAGAAGAAAGTATATAAGTATAAGAAGAGAGGATCTAATAGCTTAAAGAGCTAATCTAGATAAATATACCTATACAGCTAATACTAGTAGTAGATATAATATATAAAATATATAACTAGAGCCTAGAAGCTAATAAAGACCTTAACTAAAGCCTAGTTAGTATAAACCTAACCTAATACCCTTATATATAATTATCTAACCTCCTAACCTTTAAAGGAATTAGAATAAAATAGCCTATATTCTAAATATTAATTAAGAATAAGCTACTACTTAATATAGATACTCTTAGAGATAAATAAGTATATCTACTATATATCTACTCCTAATTAGAAGGAAATATAAGTAAGAATATAGTAGCCTTTATATAATATTAATAAATAGATAGAAATATAAGTAACCTAATCTAATACTTTAAGAATATCTATAAAGACCTAAATATTAAAAAATAAACTATCTAGCGCTTATAAGAGATATAATAAGGTCTAAAATAGTCTTTTACTATATTCTTATCTATATTTAAAAAAGAATTTATAGATTTAAGAATAATAAATTAGCTAAAGGATATAAAAGTATCTATATTAATAGAATTACTAAACCTAACTACCTATATAGCTTTATTATATAAAGATATTCCTAATAATTTTATAGATCTTATACTACTACTATATTATATTAATACTAATCTTAACTTACTTTCTTTAAAGTTAAAATATATAATATATAGATATAAAAGGAAGATAACCTATCCTAAGTTATTAGTACTTAATTATATAGATTAGACCCTAATACCTAATATTATAGTTATTTCTATATAGATATAGAAAGAAAACTAATAACTTATAAGAAAGTAAGTAAAATAGGTTAAAAGAAAGGAATTAAAGTATTAGTACTATAAAAAAAGGTATTACTATTATAGATATAATAGATATAATATAGGATCTTACCCTTTTAAACTAGTAAGAAAGCTAAACCTTAAAAGCTTTTATTAATACCTATATATAGCTATAATAATAATAAAAGAGGACCTTTTAAATAAATAATAGCCCTAATACTATTATAAATAAAAGGAAAGAACCTAAATTATAAGAGTAGAGATATTTATAGAAGCGCCTATAAGGAAGAGCGATTATTTAGACTAAAAGAGTATATATAAGTACTTAAAAAAAGAGTAGCTCTTACCTAAAGTTATAGATAAGAGCTAAATAGAGCTAAGAAGTTATTAAAATAAAAGAATAAACCCTTTTATATTAATTTACTAGTTAATAAAATTTAATTTTTAAAAGTACTTATTAATTTAGGATATTTATATTATACTATAATAAGTAATTCCTTTATAATAACCTTTAGTTTTTTATATATCTTAATACCCCCTTAAATACTAAATAGTATTATTAGAGATTAAAAAAAGATTAATTTTATTACTTATTTTAATATAGATATATATAGATACTTCTAAAAAGATATCTATATATATATTATCTTAAAGTAAATAGACTAAATAATCCTTAAGAATATATAGTTAATTAATATAGATAGATAATATTTAGTATAAAAAAAATATCTTAATATCTTTATAAAAATAGGTAAATATATATAATACTAAAATAGAGCGAATACTATAATAAGCTTTTAAGGTATAAAGCCTTTATAAATTTAAAGACTTTTAGTTAAGGATTTCTAAAAAATATATATAACTAGACCTATAAAGAGCCTTTAGATTAGAAAAGTAACCTTAATAGATATAAAGAAAGTATTATAAAAAAAGAAATATATTAATCTATATATATAATTCCTAAAATAATACTAATTATAGTTAAAAGTATTTAATATAAAGTATATAGAATAATTACTAGACTACTAATTAGGAATAGATTATTATATTCCCTTATAAAAGGATAGTTCTAATAGGGAAGCCCTACCCTTATATAGTCCTCTTTATAGTATAAACTAAAAAGAACTTCTTATTTTATAGAAAATACTTATAGATTTACTTAGATAGAATTTTATTTATATTAGTAAATCTCTAATTATAGTACTAATACTATTAATTAAGAAGCTAAGTAAAAAAGTATATTTCTATATAGACTATTATAGTCTAAATAAGATAATAGTTAAGGATTACTACCTACTACCCTTAATTAAAGAAACCTTATAGAATATATTATAAGTATAGTAGTTTATAAAGCTAGATATAATTATAGTATTTTATAAGATCTAGATTAAACCTAAAGAAGAATAAAAAACTATATTTTAATAGTATATTAATTAAGTATTTTATAAGTACTTTAATAACTTTATCTTTATATATATAGATAATATTATTATCTACTTAAATAGATTAATTAAAAACTATTATTAAAAATAGCTAAAGTCTTATAAAAGTTATAAGAGATAAGCCTATAATATAATATTAATAAATTAGAATTTAAAAAGAAAATAGTTAAATACTTAAGGTTTATTATTTATATAAGTATAAGTATCTATATAGATCTAATAAAGGTTAAAGTAATATATATATAAGAACTACTAAAAATAATTAGAGATATATAAAGCTTCTTAAGATTTATAAACTTCTATTAAACCTTTATCCTATATTTTATAGACTTAATAGCTTTATTAATATAGCTAATATATAAAGGAATAGATTTTTATTAAAATATAACTTATTATAAAGCTTTTATAGACTTAAAGGAACTTTTTATTAATATACCTATCTTAGTATACTTTAAAGAAGGATATAAAATTATAATAAAAACTAATACCTTTAGATAGGCTATTAGGAGTATACTATTATAAGTATAAAATAATAGAATATTATACTTATATATATACCTTTCTTAAAAGTTATTATTAGTAGAAGTAAACTATAAAATATATAATAAAGAGCTTTTTATAATTATATATAGTCTAAAAAAGTAATACTTAAAACTAAAAATAGTTTTTAAATTTAAAATTATTACTAATTATAAGAATCTATAATACTTTAAGAAAATATAGGATTTAAGTAAATATTAAATATAATAGGTAGATATATTAATAGAATTTAACTTTAAGATCTAATACTAGCCTAAGAAACTAGCTATATACCTAGATACTCTCTTATAAAAAGAATAAGATCTCTTATAGGATAGGAGTAATAAATAAATAATAAATTAATTCTAATATATCTTTAAAAAGATTAAAATAAAAACTAGATAGTTATAAATAGATATAGAGGCCCTTATAAGTTTTAAGATATCTATTAATATATTTAAAGATAAAGAGCTATAATTACTTTAGGTTAAAGCTTAGAAAATAGATATAAGTTATTAAGTAATCTTATAGGCTCTATAAAAAAAGGAATATAGACTCTTAAGTAGAATCTAAATTAAAATAAGCCTTATAGAATACTACTTTAATATATAAGGTCTCTTTTACTTCTAAAACTAGATATAAATCTTAAATAGTAAGCCCTTATAGATATATATTATCTAAAATATATATAATTTATATATTATAAGGTATTTAAGATATAATATTATATATATAATCTTTTTATAATACTTCTTTTAACTAAAAGTAACTAAGGATATATAATAATTCTTATAAAACTATATAGTTTATAGATAAAGTATAATATAGTATAATACTAAGTATAGATTATTAAAGCTATTACTAGTTCTATAATAGATTTAGGTAGAAATTTCTATTAATTTTATTATAGACCTTTTTATAAGTAGCCCTTAAAAAGCTATAAACTACTTTATTATTATAGATTAACTTATAAAAAGTATTATTCTTATTATTATAGACTTTATTATAAGTAATATTATAGCCTAAATATTTATAAATTACTTTTATATATATTATAGGCTTTTATTTATAATTATAAGTAACTATAGTCCTTAATTTATAAGTAGTTTTTAAAAGGAAATATATAAAAGATTAAAAATCTAATAATAACTATTAATAGCTTTTTACCCTTAAATAGATAGTATAATAGAATAAGTAAATTAAAAGATAGAATAGATCTTATAAGTCTTTATAGCCTATTTATAAAAAGATTAATCCTATCTCTTTCTAATTATAGCTATTATAATTAATAACTAAAAGGTATTATTAACTAGTTTAGTACTATTCTTCTTTATATATAGGTATTATATTAATCTAATTAAATTAGAAGATAATAGAAACCTTTTAAGGTTATAGAAGTAGTTTTAAATAAATAGGTATAGACTTTATAGAATACCTTTATAAAACTTCTAACTAAGTATAAGTAGTAATAACTACTACCTAAGATAAATAGTAAGAATAAGTAAACTATATATATTAGGCTATATTAGTTTATTATATAAAAGATAAAGTATAATTATACCTATAAAATATTATATCTTTATAGCTATTAAAGAAACTAGATTAGTTATATAGAAAATATATTATTATTAATATTCTATCCCTATATATAATAGAGCTAAGTATCCTATATAGGATTTACCCTATCTTTTATATAAATCTAATATAACTTATAGTATTAGATCCTCTCCCTTCTTAAGTTATAGATAATACCTAACCTCTACTAATTATTATTAATAATAAATTAGAATAGGAAGTTAAAAAGATCCTAGCTATATATATATAAAGGATTAGGAGAAGTTATTAATAGGAAGAATTAGTAAAATAGGCTAGCTTTATAGAATAAATATAGTAAAGGTTAGATAAATTAGAGGATTATACTATATTAGATATATTTAAGGAACGTTATAAGAGCGCGCGAATAAATAATAGCCCCTAAGGAATATACCCTTATATACGTATAGGTACCCTCTATATATAAACGGATACCGCTAGGAGGAGGGGGGTATTATAACGGGCCAGTGCCTAGTTAATATCACATACGTATACGTGACCTTCCTTATATCCCCTTTTATTTACGTTCGACCCCGCCAGCTCCTACTTCTCTCCTTAAGCTTTTAGATAACTGCAAACGGCTTAGTTAGTTTAAATCAAGACTGGCTACGTCCCTTCATAGTACCTCCCCCTAGCCTTAGTATACCTAGAGAATCGGCTATTTAGCTACATACGCAGCCCCCCCGGGGGTATAGAATATACAGATTACTAGGGCATAGAAGAGAAATATGTCCAGATAGACTAGGTAGTTAGTTGAATTAATTTAATGGCGTTATGGTTGAGATAAATGTATTTAAATTTAATAGGTTGGGGTGGGTGTCTAGCCATAGGGTGTGTCTAGTAATGGGGTGAAATACGTTATATTTAATTTAATGGCGGTTTGGTTGAGATAAATACATTTTAAATTAATAAGTTGGTGGGGGTGGCCGGCTCGGTAGTGAAATACGTTATTTATTATATTTATTACCTAATTAGGTACTTAGGGGTTAAGTTAGGTTAGGTTGGGTCGGGGTCCAATCGGGTTCTGGAGAAGCCTATTCATAATTCTGCGGTCATATCATCTCCTACGTTCAGTACCCTATATAATCCATATACTCTATCTACTTTAATATTCGATAATCCTAACGTGAGCGCACCTTTTTCCCTCTAACCAGAGCTACCTGGTAACAATCTTAACAAAGCGGAATATATTTCAACTAGTCGTCGGGGTATTCATCCTTCATGTTACTCACAAACTTCCTCTCCCTCTCATCCCATCGTTTGAAATGCTTACCCGCAATGGCAGTCAAACTACTCGGCAATTCCGTGAAGTGAGGGAGAATTATTCCAATATTCTCCTCGGCCACATACCGGACACTTCGATCCGCCACACTATGCATCCATTGTTAGCCATTAGCCAAGAAAAGGACACAAGCAAAAAATCACCCACAGCACATGATAGAAGCTTTGGTGCCTGCCAGCTTCTAATTGATCGATACCCATTCGTCTCATCCATTGTTCGCCTGCGCCACATTCCGAGTCCCAGCCGGTGATAATAGCCTCGTAATGATAGCGACGATGGCGGAAAACCTGGCCCACCTTGTATTGTATATTTGCATTGCCACCGGTTCGCTTCCGAATCTGCTTTGGGATTTCATCCACAGCCCTCATCACATGAATGCTCTCTAGTATATGCTCATGCTCGAACAGCCCATGAAACAGAGGAGCGATGTACTGCTCGACTAGAAATATATCAGAAGGAAAGTCTGTGGCGAACAGTTCCATGAGCCATGGCAACTGATGGCGTAGATCCATCGGCCTCGAATCACCTGACAGTAGCATCACAGACCAGAGCGCTGCGTACTTTGCGCTCACGGCATCTATCGAGGGGACACGCGAGGTCGGATTTTGGTGTTCGACACGAATCGAGTTCAATATGTTCTTACCACAGCGCAAGATAACGCCAGAAGTCGATGCTTCGCCCAGAGTTGCGGTCTGGTCCATGTTAGGCATGCCCAGAAATGTTAATTGGCTGCGCAGATTTGAGATAGCAGTCTCTCTTGCACCCCGAAACGGGTCCAAGTAAAGGGGCTCCCCTGGCTCCATCCCACCCAAAGCGTTACCATTGATGTCTGAGCCCAGCTCGGGGGTAATGATCACATGCACATGGAACGGAAATCCACAAGGATGGGCGTCTAGGCCCACCCCCTGCGCAACAAAGCAGTATATCGCAGCTGACACCAAGGGTAGAGAGTTGTGCCCTGGATCCTTTAGAGCCAGCCCTAAAAAGTTATGCTCCAAAGAATGATATTCTCGATCTGGATTTATCCCCGTGAGATCATTCGCCCCTAGCCAGGATGCTATGGCTAGTGCTTTCTCGCGAGGGGTGAAGAGGTGAAGATCCGAGTGAGACGCGACAAAGCGATTGAGGATCTCATCCAGAGAGTCTCGTATCTGGATCAGAGTCAGGTATAACGAAAAATTGGGGGGTTAGACTAGGTTAACACCTACTTCCTCCAAATCCCCAGTTCCACTTTCGGGTATAAAGAGATCAAAGCAGGCCAAGGCTCTGTCGAGTGACACGGGTTCTCCGTGTTTGAGTTTCGCCCATTCTGGTATGGCAATGCTTCGGTGCAGGCAAGTCAAGAGCGCGTGGGCATAGTACCTTTTGTGGTCAATTCAAGGGAAACACAAGCCAACTTGCATAGAATTAGTAGCCCACCTTCTGGCCAAATGGTCCTCCCCAGACTCTATCAGACTATATCGCAAAAGAGTATCTTTTGCATCGTATCCCATATCGACAACACGACGAAACTTTTCGATCCGGCCAGTCTGGCTAACAAGAATACTATCAAGAAGTCGAGTGACAGATCGATCAACCTGATACTTGAAGATAAACAGTGCTTTCCAGTCGGTTGAATTCGCCGGGCAGGCAAGCTTCCGGGGCATATCATGTCGCCCATCCCAGAATTTGTAATGTGACTGGCAATGGTGACGCCATAGTAAACGCTCATTCGTTACGTTTTGAAATCGACTGTTGATCTGTTCGACCGCAGCACAGGATTGAGGGGGAGAATAACAAAGAATCGAATGCAGGATCTCGTCTGGAAGATGAATTAAAGACCGAACCATCCCTGAAGGTGGAAGAT
Source organism: Penicillium expansum (assembly GCF_000769745.1). Lineage (NCBI taxonomy): Eukaryota > Fungi > Ascomycota > Eurotiomycetes > Eurotiales > Aspergillaceae > Penicillium > Penicillium expansum. Next base: position 17,962 of record NW_015971483.1, read on the forward strand.
TGATGATATTGGAGGAAGAAGACAAAGGAGAAGGCAATCAGAACGGAAGAACAGCCGGTTTACATTCCTCTATTAGTGAAGGAGAAGAAACCAAATCAAATATTAGATCAGAGAGTTAGAGGATTATGTAGAAAAACAGGAAATACTATCGTCGAAGAGATTGAGAAGATGTTTCTCCCCGCCTTTATCTCTCTATCAAAGACGCCAAGCCTTGAACTTCATCGTTGCAATGTTTTTTTTTGTTTTTTTTTTGCGAATCTTCTCTTCTTCTCTTCTTCTCTTCTACTTATAGACACCGGTAGACAGTATTCTCGTTTTACTGTCCTAATGATCTTATTAATATATTTTTAATGAATTACTCAAAAAGAGAAGTTGCTTCAAAACAACAGCGGGCAATTATTGCGGTATTCGCCGTATTCGCCGTTTCCCCCCACCACCAACGTTCTTTCTCTCCCTCTTACACGCCATGGGCCAATTCCATTCCACTAGCCAGGCTAGCTCGGGCGCTTCAGAACAATTAGACCGGAAGACCGACTATTATGAGCTGCTTGGTGTAACCCGCAGTGCAACAGACGATGAGTAAGTTCACATAAATATGCGGTTATGGACGTAACTAAAACTTGCCCGACTCTTAGGATCAAAAAAGCATATCGAAAAAAAGCTCTTGTATTGCACCCAGATCGCAATTATGGGAATGTTGACGAGGCTACCAAGCTGTTCGCCGAAATACAATCTGCCTACGAAGTACTAGCAGATCCCCAGGAACGAGCATGGTACGACTCCCATAGCGACGCATTTTTAGGGACCAACGGAAATACCGATGATCAACACTCGTACAATGTTCGAATCACAACAGCCGAAGATATCCTCAGACTCTTTTCGAAGTTCAGTCCTCGAATGGAATTCTCCGACTCCCCAACCGGATTCTTTGGAGGTTTGCGAGAGCAATTCGAACAGCTCGTACTAGAAGAAAGATTGGCCTGTCAGTGGGAAAATCAAGATCCTATTGAATATCCATCATTTGGATCTGGTAACGATGATTTCGAGACCGTTGTACGACCCTTCTATGCTGCGTGGACCGGGTTTTCCACCCAAAAGTCGTTCGCATGGAAAGATGCTCATCGTTATTCTGAAGCGCCTGATCGTCGGGTGCGGCGAATGATGGAAAAGGAGAACAGACGCCTCCGGGAGGAAGGCATCCGAGAATTCAATGATGCTGTCAGGTCACTCGTGGCTTTTGTCAAGAAACGTGATCCACGGTATAAATTCAATGCCCAAAGTGAAGCTCAACGCCAGGAAACCCTCCGCCAGTCTGTGGCTGCACAGGCTGCAAGATCACGGGCTGTGAATCAAGCCAAGATGCGGGATCATGTCCTTCCCGAGTGGGCCCAGTCAGAGCAACCAGTGGCAGATGACGACCAGGAGAGGAGCGAAGAGAGTGAAGTCGAGAGTTTTGAATGTGTGGCATGTCACAAATATTTCAAAAGCCAGAAGCAATACGAGGCGCACGAACGTAGCAAGAAGCATTTGAAGGCAGTCAAACAGCTATGCTGGGAGATGCGAATGCAGAACCACGAATTGGATTTGGAACCCGCGGATGACTCGAGTACCAATGCAGTTACAACTAAACCTCTTGGGGTGGATGACGGGAAAGATTGGGTTTCTACTACCTCGGAGGTCGATCTGGAACCAAGTACCTCTGTGAAGAGTCACGACATTCCCGCTGATGATCGAGGGAGTTCGCATGATCTAGAGGAAGCAACTATCTCCGAGCTAGATACCCCAACGTCTTCCCACGATGATGATTATGCCTCCAGGGAATATGTCGAGACGAGGCTCCGCACCGATATGGATTCTTTGTCCACAGGCGCCGGAGACTCCTCTGGTGTATCTAGTCATCCGTTCTCTTCGGACCTCACTGGCCAGTCACCAACTCTCAAAATGGGCAAGGCCAAGCAGAAACGGGCGAAAAAGGCCGCGAAGCAAGCAGATCAACCCACGGCGTTCATTTGTGCAAATTGCCAGGCTCACTTCACATCCAAGTCTAAGTTATTCGATCATATTAGAGACCTTGACCACGCACAACCCTTAATAGGATCTGTTGCTAAAAAGGGGAGGAAACGCTAGTAACACATCCGTGATGCTCATTTACCGTTTTTCTTTTCTTTTTTTTAATCCAAATTTTTTTTTTTTTAGAAAGATAAAAAGATACATCTAGTCCGTTGAGTCTTACATTTCTATTTTCTATTTCTATGGTTAAATAAGCCCGCATATGCCGGCTGGGAAATCTTCCCCTTCAGCCAAACACAGCCCCAACCCTCTAACCTAACCCAGCCCGCGAGTTCTTTACAACCTGCGCGACAGGCTGCAGGATTCCCTTGTTGTCGGCGGCACCCAGAGCAGTACCTGTACTCCATCCCATCTTCTCCAGCATGGCCCGCCCTCGGTTTTCAGCTCCGATTTCAGGAGCAGAGGCGCCAACCACATCGCCATCCATATATGAAGCAGCACCGGACTTTCCACGCTGGGTTTTGGGGAATCTCGGCACTTCCGTACCCCATGATTTGAACAACCGACGGTTGAACTTCCTCCCGGATAAGATATCGTCAACATTAGATATAGTCTTTGGTGTGTATCGCGGGGTGCGTGCCGTCTTATTGAGGACCGGGAAGCGAGAAATTCCATGGCCGCGTGACTGTGATTTGAGATTCAGCGCATTGGCCAATTCATGTATCAGCTTTCTGCGTTGCTTCGTCATGGGCGGCAAGGACAGGCTATATTGAGTTAGCTAGGTCAAAGAGAATTAGCAGGTTTAGAACAAACCTATTTTTAGGAGACAGAAGAAATGAGCGAATCTCGGTCATAAATTCCTCCATGTTCATTTCCTTGGGGTACTTGACCTTGAGGTCTGGGTTCCCTGCTTTTCTGCCCAGTAGTCCTTGCGCCCGGAGCTCTGCCCGCTCTATCTTCCGCAGTTTCTTTTTGGTCCGGTCGTTCTGCCAGGCCTCTTGTAGCTCGACTTCGAACTCACTGTCGGATAGTACTAGGTCGGGGATGGACTGCTTGCCCTTGGGTTTTTTCCGTAGACTTGCCCGGTCAAAATCCATTATGTCAAACCCGAAATATGGATCAGACTCCAGGGCATCCGCAAATGCCGATGCCGATGGAAATGAAGGCTTTCCATAACGGGAACCTTTTTTGGTGGACCCGGAATATCCGTTCGCCAGGTCTTCAAGCAACACAAAGTCTTCAAGGGTATCATCATCTGATCCAGATATGACCATATCGTCTTCGTCATCTTCGCTTGATGATGGAATTGAATCATGTTCGGTGTCGATTTGCATTTGAGTTAGCGATCTTGGTGATTCGATTTTAGAGCCTGTGGGGCTCGAGGCCGACAGATCTAGTTGCGTTGCGGCTTTTTCGACGTCAATGCCACCTTCTAGGTCAATCTTTGCACCGGATGTCACTTCCTCGTGGTAGTCATTGTCGATGTTGGCAATATAGTCTGCTAGTGGGTCCGTCTCTTCTTCCAGTGGCCAGTCTGGTCTCTCCGTGTTGGGTTCAAGATTGTCTGTCAGGCTAGCGGCAGGCGAAGCATCCCGGGGGGTAGGGTCCAATGTTGGTGTGTGTGATTTCTGCATAACTACAACAGTAGTCGTCTGCACAACTTCTTGAATCTCGTTCTGGTGTGTTTCGATGAGAACGGGTTTTGTGTTCCTCCTGCGGCCGGTGAACACAACCTCATCCTCACTCGAGTCGTCTATATCCGATAACTTCGACTGCAATACTGGGTCCGGGTGGTCGGTATGAACAACCCCTTGTCCCTTTGAGTCGAAGAAGAATGGAACCTCGAGGTCGGCGTTTTTGTTCGATATATTGTCGGTCTTTGGTTCTTCCCGGTCCGTGTTTGGTTTTGCCTGCTCCTCGCCTGCTAGTTCCAGTGTCGGTTCCAATGTCGGTTTCAGGCTTCCCGCGCTCACGAATTGAACGGCTTTGTGTCGAAGGTTGCTGTCTGACCATGATCGCTGATGGGTTTCTGTATTCCGAGCTTCTTGCTGCATAGTAAACTGGTGTGGCGATGGGTCTTTTGATTTTTTCAAACAAATTAGTATTCATCAACATAATAGAAGCACACTCATTACCTCTACCCATCGGCACCCGCCTGGTACGGGCCTTGGATTTCCCATGACGGGCCATGGATGGTAAATCTGATCTGTTGATGGGGAGAGAAGTGATGGGAGGAGATTCTTTTGCCTTCGGGTCGGGTCCGGGCGGTGACGGACATACAAAAAGGTACCGTAAACACAAGTAACAATTACAATGTACATGTATGGAGTTCTTATAAGACCTTTATGTATTTTGTTTTCTTGTTGTTGATTTTCGAACCTTTTATGTTATATTTTCAAAAAAAAAAATTAAAAAAACTAAGGGGTGATCTTGATTGTAGAGTATAGAGTGTAGATTGCATACATTGTAGTGACGTCTTAGCTCGTGACTGGAGACTCTCCCCCTCACCTGGGCGTCATGTCCCTAGAAAGGCATATTCGATTAACCCGGCGCTTTTACCGTTTATCTTTTTTTGTTTGTGGTTTTCCTCGGTTCTTTGTGGTGACCTAGCTTGGTCGCTTGGTATTAAATCACCGAGTTAGCTTCCAGGTTGGAAAGAGAGAGGGGGAGAGAGAGATATATATATACTCACCTCTGATCTTGAATCACTTACCCCTTCCAAACCACAAACCACAAACCACCATACCTGAACAGATACACAGAATACCGGCGCCAACCATGACCGTGGACATGGAAAAGTGCAAACGCATAGTACAATACTTCTGGGACCCAGAACCTAGAAATGATGTACCTGCGGCGTCGATATGGTGCCTGGGCAGGGAGTATGCCCCCCCGCAACCACCCAGTGACCCGGCTAGTGAGTCTCACTGAAGTGAATATACAACCTAATATCCTATATCTAACAACCTATACAGCCAACAACCCATACAGCCCCTCAAGACAGCCCGATGCTAGCACATTGAATGACACAGCATGGCCAAAGGCATTTCTCTCTGACTTTGGATCGAGGATCTGGATCACATATCGATCAAACTTCACACCGATCCCACGAACAAAGTCACTAGAAGCAACATCCTCGATGACACTGGGGGTACGTCTGAGAAGTCAACTGATGGACCCTCAAGGCTTTACGTCAGATACAGGGTGGGGCTGCATGATCAGATCTGGACAAAGCCTTTTGGCAAATACCTTTTCAGTTCTATTACTCGGACGAGGTGAGAGATGCGTCTAAATATGTATCAAAAAACCCCATACGCCCCCACCCCCCCAAAAAACCAGAACTAATTAAATATAATATAGACTGGCGCCGAGGGGAGAAAGTGGAGGAAGAGTCAAAGCTAATATCGATGTTCGCCGATCACCCCGAAGCTCCCTTCTCAATACATCAATTTGTCAATCGCGGCGCAGAATCATGCGGGAAATACCCAGGTGAATGGTTTGGGCCCTCGGCAACTGCTAAATGTATCCAGTGCGTGTTACCAAAACCCAAGCCATAGAGTGATGCTGATTGCAATAGGCTACTTTCAACCCAAAGCAAGGCCCCTCAACTCAGGGTATATGTAACCAATGACACATCGGACATCTATGAAGACAAATTTGCACATGTGTCCCACGATAGGTCGGGTCACATTCAACCAACACTCATCCTGATTGGAACCAGGTTGGGGATCGACAATGTCACCCCAGCGTACTGGGATGGACTTCGAGCTGCATTAACATATCCCCAATCCGTTGGGATTGCAGGGTAGGTCCATGCATCTGTCTGTACACCCGACATGAAGTATGCGCTAATCAAAACAGTGGACGCCCATCAGCATCGCATTACTTTGTAGGGGCTCAAGACTGCCACCTCTTCTTCCTTGATCCGCATACCACCCGACCTGCAACGTCATATCGACCAGATGGGCCTTACACTCAAGAGGAACTAGATAGCTACTACACCAACCGACTACGGAGAATCCATATCAAGGACATGGATCCTAGCATGCTGATTGGATTTCTCATCCAGGACGAAGATGACTGGGCTGACTGGAAGAAACGAATTCAATCCACGCCTGGACAACCCATTGTGCACATTTTCCCCAGTCAGCATCAGCCAGATTATGGCCATGGTCGAGCTGAGGCTCTGGATGAAGTTGAGGCACTGGACGATTCAGATGAGATGGAGTGATAGACAAACTAGGAGATGCAGCTTGATTTTAACTTGTGCCTTGGGAAAAATTTACCAGGAAAGAGAGAAATAGAATCATGATGCAATGCAATTAAGCATTTGGAATTTCGCGTTCTAGTAGGGGAGGCCAATCCATGCCTGCCCCAGACCCGAGTTATGTTACACCGCATTCACGTATCGAGTGGTAACCATTCAAAAAAAATCACCCATCGGGGAAAAGAAAATTCAAGCCATCCCATGACGCATTAGAAACCCGCAAAACACCCATAACCGACCACCTCAGAGCCCATAACAGATCAAGAGGCAGTAAAAACAAAAGCAAGCTGGAAAGAAAACGTAAAGAAGCCGCTTATTTGGCGGAAGAAGAGTACTTGGTGACAGCCTTGGTGCCCTCAGAGACGGCGTGCTTGGCGAGCTCACCGGGGAGGATGAGACGCACAGAGGTCTGGATCTCCCGGGAGGAGATAGTAGACTTCTTGTTGTAAGCGGCCAGCTTGGAGGCCTCGGTAGCGACACGCTCGAAGATGTCTGGAGAATGAAGAAATCAGAATGTGACATAGTAAGAAAACGCGTAAACGCGTTTTTTTGTGTTTGTTGCAAGGGAGTTGCGCGAAGAGAAAACATACCGTTGACGAAAGAGTTCAGGATGGACATGGCACGAGTAGAGATACCAGTGTCGGGGTGGACCTGCTTGAGGACTGGAAATGGAGTTAGTATTGACGCGTTCTTGATAACTGAGGTGCTGTTTTCAAGAATGAACTCACCCTTGTAGATGTAAGAAGAGTAAGTCTCCTTGCGGGTCTTGCCGCGCTTCTTCTTCTCGCCAGTTGCAGCGGTGGCAGTCTTCTTGCCAGCCTCCTTCTTCTCAGCAGGGGCCTTGCCGCCAACGGGGGCCTTGCCACCGGTGGAGGGCTTCTTCTCAGCGGCCTTAGGGGGCATTTTGAATGTGGTTGGAAAAGTTGGTTGGAAAGAAAAGAGTTGGAAGAGTAAAGAGTAAAGATGGATGAAGCGTGTGGATGGGAAACAGAGATGGTATGTGGAAGGTGAAGTTAGAGAGACGCGGTGACGAGGGGAGAGAGCGTCTTTATACTCGTGTTCCAAAGGCCAGTTGATCCTGGAGGGGGGTGCAAAGGAGGCCGAATTTCAATACGGTAACACCTTGGTATGATCTGTATGATTAAACCGACATTGACGCGTCTCAAGGTGGGAAAGGTGGGGTATAACCACGCTCAGCTGACTGTCAGGTATGGTAATGAATTTATATTACCACACCATTCCCGAAGGGGAATGTCTGATCTGATTGATCATTGGCTGCAACATCTAAGCGAGACCGTGATCTGGAGCGCCCATTGATGCTGCCCCAACGTCACCCTCACCGCGTCCTTATAAAGGTCCTCCGCTTCCACACGCTCTCCCACCTGCTCTTGCCACTTTACACCATAACCCAAGCTCTCCACCTTCAAACAACACACCTTTTCTCTCTCTCTCTCTCTACCAAAACCCTCCCCCCCTTTTCAAAACCAACCATCAAAATGACTGGCGGAAAGTCCGGCGGCAAGGCTAGCGGCAGCAAGAACGCGCAGTCGTAAGTTGTTTACATTTCGCGTCTTTATATATACGTTTCATACTGACATCAACATCCTCAGCCGTTCCTCCAAGGCTGGTTTGGCCTTCCCCGTTGGCCGTGTCCACCGTTTGCTCCGCAAGGGCAACTACGCTCAGCGTGTCGGTGCCGGTGCTCCCGTTTACCTCGCTGCTGTTCTTGAGTACCTAGCTGCTGAGATTCTCGAGTTGGCTGGAAACGCCGCCCGTGACAACAAGAAGACCCGTATCATCCCTCGTCACCTCCAGCTTGCTATCCGCAACGATGAGGAGCTGAACAAGCTCCTGGGTCACGTCACCATTGCCCAGGGTGGTGTTCTCCCCAACATCCACCAGAGTACGTTATCCCCGCATCAACCCTCTATTTGTGTATTGTACACTAACATTGTTTTCAGACCTTCTCCCCAAGAAGACTCCCAAGGCCGGCAAGGGCAGCCAGGAGCTGTAAGGGTTCTCTCTTTTTTCGCGGGTTGTTTGTTTTCTTTTCCGGCGCGGATTGGTTCTTTGACACGATAATGGGGTTATGGGACGGGCACGTTATGGCTCTGCGTTTTCTCTTTTTTTTCATCAATTTCCTGGTTGTACATTATGTCTACGGACATGGAATGATACCGACGACCTTAACTCGCTTGAGGGATTTCAACTTTCGGATACTAGCCCTGGGCATGAGCCCAAATCAATGAAAACTCCAGGTCTTTCAAGTGTTAAAAAAATATACCTACTTCCTTTCGTACTTTAAGCATACACTGTATCATATAAATGATATTCTTGGCGGCGTTGTCCTCTCGAGGTGGCTATTGTACATGAAATAAATTGTTAATTCTTGATTCTGGTCGGCGTACTCTAAATCTGCAGGAAAGACACGCATACTTTATGTTGCATAGTTAATGTTTGCAATTGGCCCAATCCTCACATTGTGTTTTGCGATATTGATTTGACTTAGTGTGCACCAGGAGGTTGAGCATCTATGTCGTCTCATGGTTAATGCAAATCGAAGGTTTCCTGGGGATGTGAACGTACATGGCAGGATTCGGGCCGGCAGGTTGCGCTCCCATTTGTTACCGCCAGGCGCAGTAGGTGCCCGGTATGGGTCAGGGTGCTTCCAGGTTGCCAAGAGCTTCTCTGTCTCGCGCAGCAAAACCTAGAGCGTGTGTTAGATTTGCCAGCCATAGATCTCACAGTTTTACATACCTGTTGCTGGCGAGGATCGCGAACGTCCTTGTTGGCTTCAAAAAGGGACCGGATATAGACTGCTTGTCCACGCCAGACCTGCCGGTGGACGGCCCAGTCAAGAGACAGTTTCAGGGAGCGCCGGTAGAGCGACCTGTAGTAAATAAGTGAATAGTCCTCTAGGGGGACACCAGCGGACTCACTTAACAGCGGAGGTGGACATTGTGCTCAAGTTTTGTCCCGGGTCCAATTCCGGCCAGCTGGAAGAGGGAAATGAAAATAAGAAAGCGAGTGTGTTGATTACACAGGTCTATCAAACAGAAATGACAACCTTAAAGATTGTTAGGGTTCCTGGTGGACAATGGGCTGGAGTTGAGGGTTTCAATGTCGTCAGGTTGACTATTCTGGGCTTCCTAATTCGTTCGGCACAGACTTGCTCAAATGGTCACTGCCCGCCCCCGTAGTGTAAGAAGAATAGTCCGCCTCTGCCGGAAGGGTGCCGGTTTACCTGAGGACCCGATCTAATCCGAGCTTCATCTTCTCAACTTGCTCTAATTTTTAGAGTTGAAGCGTTTTTGTCTTACGAAACCGGTTCGGCTTTTTCCCAACCGAGTAAATTTTGCTTTGATTCATCATGGCTTCTCGAATCTCTATTGCGCGCCTCTCGAGCCAGCGCTTCTCGGCTGTGGCCAGAACCACTCCTCGGGCATCAAGCCAGTTACGCAATGTCAAGGGATTGTCTACCCTCACGCGGAAGACTTCAGCTCGCTCAGCTTCGGGCTTGTTGCAGGTCTCTTCTTCCGGGTAAGTATCTACGTTATCACCATCCGTCGCAATTTTAGCTCATACAACGCTACAGCATCAATGTCTCGCGACTCAACCTTGCTCCTCTAGGAGGTCACCAACTTCGCACCTATGGTAAATGCTTATCTTAAGCATTCCTATTGATCAATTGCTAATAATGCTTAGCCGATTCCATCATCAAGGTCCCCAGCATGGCTGAGTCGATTACAGAGGGTACCCTCAAGCAATTCTCAAAACGTATGGTGCTTTGGCCGTGGTTGAAATTCTGGCATTTACTTATCATGGTACAGAGGTTGGAGATTTCGTCGAGCGCGACGAGGAGATTGCGACAATTGAAACAGACAAGGTAAATACCAACTCCGACCCCCACCCTTCACAACTAGTACTGCTGTTAACATGGATTTTCTGTTAGATTGATGTTTCGGTTAATGCCTCGGAGTCTGGTACCATTAAGGAGTTCCTCGTGAACGAGGAAGATACCGTTACCGTCGGCCAAGATCTTGTCAGGATCGAGCTTGGCGCTGCTCCCGAGGGTGGAAAGAAGGACGAGGGTGCCGAGAAGCCCAAGGAGCCCGAGCCTAAGAAGGATGCTCCGCCCGCTCCCGCCGAGACCGAGAAGCCCAAGGAGCCCGAACCTAAGAAGGCTGCGCCCCCCAAGGAGGCTCCCAAGGCGGAGTCCAAGCCCCAAGCAGCTGAACAGCCAGCTCTTGGTGGCCGCGAGGAACGCCGGGTATGTTGACCCCAAATATGCCTTCGACCTTGACTTGAAGCTAATTTTTGGTCTAGGTCAAAATGAACCGCATGCGTCTGCGTATCGCCGAGCGCCTGAAGCAGTCCCAGAACACCGCCGCTTCTCTCACCACTTTCAACGAGGTTGACATGTCCTCGCTGATGGAGTTCCGGAAACTGTACAAGGACGATGTGCTCAAGAAGACCGGTGTGAAGCTTGGTTTCATGAGCGCCTTCTCCCGTGCTTGTGTGCTTGCCATGAAGGATATCCCCGCTGTCAATGCTTCCATCGAGGGTCCTAACGGCGGTGATACCATCGTCTACCGCGACTATGTTGACATCAGCGTTGCAGTTGCCACCGAGAAGGGTCTTGTGACTCCTGTAGTCCGTAACACCGAAGGCAAGGATCTTGTTGGAATCGAGAAGGCCATTGCCGATCTCGGAAAGAAGGTGAGCCGTTGTTATTCTGGGATGGAGGCCGATGTCCAATTTACTGACCTGTAATAGGCTCGTGACAACAAGTTGACCATTGAAGACATGGCCGGCGGTACCTTCACCATCAGCAACGTATGTTTTTCCCTGTGTTTGTGTGTTTAAGAACAATCCCGCTAACCTATCCCAGGGTGGTGTCTTCGGCTCGCTGATGGGTACACCAATCATCAACGTTCCCCAAACAGGTCAGTTCTTTCGATTTTTTATTTTTTTTAAAATACGATTAGCATCTAACTATGTCTAGCTGTCTTGGGACTCCACGCCATCAAGGACAAGCCTGTCGCTGTGAACGGCAAGGTCGAGATCCGTCCCGTACGTACAGGCAATCCAATGACTTTTTCTTCGGTTTACTAATATTTCTAGATGATGTATCTTGCTCTCACCTACGATCACCGTCTCCTGGATGGTCGCGAGGCCGTTACGTTCCTTGTCAAGGTATGTCTACCTCCTCATTCACCCGAATCAATCACTAATCCCATCACAGGTCAAGGAGTATATCGAGGACCCCCGGCGCATGCTGCTTGGCTAGGTAGCATGAGTGTTTTGTCACGCGCCTTTTATTCTCTATGTTCTCGTACCTGGAGCGGCCTTGCGCCCTTTGTAAATTATTGTGTTCCAAGATATAAATGCCATGTCAAGCACAGGTCTTGTAGTTGGGCTCTAAGCACTATTCTTCTGTTATGTGAGTATTTCTTTCGGTCTTTATGGGCTGTTGGGAATTGATTGAGATTGAAGGATCAATATGGTGATCGAATTAGTGAGCATGTGGTATTGCACTTCAGATAAATAGTGATCCGCGATGCTAGCTCTAGCTCATGTGTCTGCTTGGATTGGTATCATTACACATAGAATCACGTAGAAGGGCATGTTCTCGTATCGTTTGGGTGAGAATACTAAAGTCCACAATAGTCTCGAACCCGCTGTGTCTCCTCCCGGGTCAATCCTTCCAGCTGGCCATGCTCCAGCTGAAGAAGAAGGGGCGCATCTAGGACTTCCATAAGATCCTCGAAAAAATCGACGTAACGATGCTGCAGCAATTGGAGAGGGCACACCTCATTGAGCTCTTCTCGGCTCTTTGGGTCCGCCGTACCGAATGGGGGTGGCATGTGCTCCAGAAACATGGTACGGCTGACCTCCCACCATATATCGAGTTCACTGTCGTTTGTTCTCCAGTTGCAGAGTCTGTGGAGCTGGTCTGGGAAGCGCGCTTCTTCTTCCAGTATCGCATGAATCATGAAGTGGGCACCGAGGTCGAGCCAGCGTGTCCGGGATACGTGGGCGACTGCCGACTGACAAAAGTCCATGAACTGAACTGCGATATCAGACAGGGGCACAAAGTGACCGAGGTCGCGATCTTTGGGGGGGTCCCAGTGAAGAAAGAGATTGGACAGGTAGAAAATGCGCAATTTGAAGTTCAGGTCCCAGGGCAAGGGGCCGTCGAGACGATGACCGAGAAGCCGCCGGTGGAATTCTAAGGAGTCAGTATGAAATGATCCTTTGCCGGGAAGTCCTGGGTACTTACGTTCAACTAAAAGCGCAAACCATTCAATGTCCTCGGTTGGTCTTGCTTGGTGAATTGCTCCTAGTATCTCACTGATACACATGCAGACCATGTAGTCGAGGATCAACAGATCCACAGTGGCTCGAATGCCAGGGTTTCGTTCCGCCATTTTGACGTCAACACTGAGGAGGGTATCAAATGAAAGGTATGTGGACGGTCCTAGAGGGATCCATGGTGCCCCCAAGGATACAGCTGTTCCCACGGCGATATTATGTCAATGCGCTTAGTCGGCGCGATTAGTCGATGTCACTGCCCGTGGGCCTGGGGTATTTTGACATCACCTTCACGTGACTGGGTATAGCATTCAACCATTTTATGGAGTATAGTGACACTTTTGACATACATTGGGATTACATGATTACTTTTACTTGCTATAACATTGGGAATGTGGATTTAATATATATAAATTGAAATGTGAGCTGTAGAAGCTGTAGAAGCTGTTTTGAAATATCAGATGTAGTGAATGCGGATATCATGGCGTCATTTATATATAACCATGTAGAGAGTCACACATATGTACATACTATGTAATTGATCACTTCCCCCCTTTCACCCATCCAACAGCCCCTTCAGTCCATGCTCAACCTACGCATAAAACCAAAATTCAGCCTCAGCAAAGCAACACAGGCTACCATGGCGTGGTATTGCTCTGGATCCACCAACACCGAGTTGATTGAGAACCTATTCAAGGCTGGACTGATCCACAATGAGCGTGTGAAAGATGCCATGATAGGAGTGAGCATATGTAATATATTTTGATTCAATGCCCTCTCTAACTATGACCAAGGTTGATCGAGCCCATTATGCTCCATCACGGCCGTATTCGGACTCGCCTCAACCCATTGGATATGGGGCTACCATATCAGCACCGCACATGCATGGCCATGCATGTGAGTATCTGATTGATTATCTCAAACCAGGTGCTCGGGTGTTGGACATTGGATCTGGTTCAGGGTATTTGACCCACGTCCTTGCCAATCTGGTGACCAGTTCATCCAGCAACGCTCAGGGACAGGTGATTGGGATTGATCATATCCCTGAGCTGACAGACCTGGCTCGTACCAACATGGACAAGTCCAAGCAAGGCAGTGAGTTACAGACATCTACAACTGTCAAGTTTATCACTGGCGATGGACGTCTTGGATGGAAAGAAGGTGCACCGTACGACGCCATCCACGTTGGCGCCGCGGCCGACAAGCTTCATCCAACTCTGGTCGACCAGCTGCGTGCTCCCGGGAGACTCTTCATTCCGGTGGAATCGGAAGATGACGAAAGTGCCATGGATAGTCTCAGCGGGGGTCAATATATCTGGGTGGTAGATAAAAAGGAAGACGGATCCATTCGCAAAGAGAAGGTCTTCCAAGTCAGCTATGTGCCCTTGACGGATGCTCCACGAGGATGAGACGTCTTCTTCTTCGGTTTACATTTACAGAGATTCCTTTACTTTGATAAAAGAAAAGTGATAATAATATGAGTTTATGTGCTTTCCTAAATTGATTTCTCCATGTGAGCTTCAAAACTTCATATCTTTCCAAATACATCGAGAAAGACTCCACGAACACCCTGGCATGTTTCACAAAGAGAGAAGATAGAATTCGATCAGCGGAATCCACCAGGGAACTTGAAATTCCCCTGGAATTGTGGACCACCCTGTTGGAAGAAGAACTGTTGACCACCACCACCGAATGGGTTGCCCTGGAACTGACTGCCTCGCTGTTGCGATTCGGGATCATTGGGATCGTCGCCGTTGTCAAACCGTGTCCGGAGTTCGGAGTCAGATAAAACCTCGTAGGCTTCATTGATGGCCGCCATCTTTTTCTCCGCCTCTTCCTTGCTTACACCCTGGGCGTTGGCCTTATCAGGGTGATGTTGCTTCACTAGCTGGCGATACGCGCGTTTGATCGTCCGATCATCTGCATCACGGCTAATACCAAGGACCTTGTAGTAATCTTTCTGCTTGGAGCGCTTGAGTAAAGTCTGAGCCTTTTGTTGGAGAGATTGCGCCTCTTGGGAACTGGGATGGTGTTCCTTGGCCGATTCGAGCGTACGTATGGCGTCCTCGAACCGATCCTCGTCCAAAGCGGTCTGGGCTTTATATAGGAGCCCGGCAAGTGAGTGGGGAACAAGCTGGAGAGCTTCAGCGCAGTAAGGGCCCGCCTTTTTGATCATACGCATCTGGGTATGTTAGTGACGGAAATTAAGCGATGTGACGTGGGTACTCACCTCTCGGTAAGCCTCGCAGGTCTTCTCGACCAGGAATGTGTAAAGATTATTGGGTGCCAGATGATGAATATGGTTAGCTTGTCTCGCTTCTTCAACATCGGCCTTGATGTCCGCAATCAGTCCACTGGATTCACTATCGCCGACCATGAGATTTGCTGCATTGCTGAATTTGCGTGCGCCCAGGGCAGTATGCAATTTTTCTAGCTGTTTGGCAAGCTTCCGTTCACGTCGATATAGACGGTTGCACGGTTTCGAGTCCGGATCAGCATGGAGGCATTTGCGAATTTGAGCAAGGCCACGGTCACTGTCTCCTAGAGAGTAGAACAGCATGGATGACATTTGCAGATGAGGTTCGACCAAGCTCGGGGACATTTGCAGAACATGTGCCAAGTCGCTAAGCGCTTCTTCCGTCTCGCCTTTTTCAAAGTGACAATGGGCTCGAGCCTGTCGTAGAGGCAGTGCCGTATTTGCCTTGAGGATGGCAATATTTGCCTCCGAGACACACGTCTCCCACGCGCCCTGCTTTTCGGCATTGAGAGCTAAGGTGGCCGCATCTCGTGCGGCTTCTAATTCCTTGTAATCATCCGTCGACTTTTTTCCGGCCCGCTCGAGATCCTGCAAGGCCTCTTGCCAATGCGCGGAGCGTGCGTTTAAGCGGGATCGCTGTAGAAGAGCGCCCTCAAAGTCCGGCTTGAGTTCTAAAACTCGATCAAAGTCGCTTGAGGCTTGTGAATTTTTGCCGATGGAAAGATAAGCCGCGCCCCGTTGGAAGATAGTGATATAGTTGGTTGGGTCGCGCGAGACGGCGGCGTCGAAGTATACCACGGCATCTCGGGGTGAGCCCTGCGCGAGGTGGGCCTTGGCGGAAGAGATCAATTCAGAGAGAGGTGTATCCGAGGGAATTTGAAGGGCGTATCCAGCCGAAAGACAAGCCAGAAAGGCCGTGAGTGAGTCCAAGGAAATGAGCATCTTGAGGTAGTATGCGACGCAGTAACGACGTAGTAACGGGAGGTGTTAACGAAGGGTTTGGTGCATAATCAGTCTCCCTAGGAGTACAAGAAGAGGAGCATAATCCAAAAATCTCGATCAAAATAGCCAAGTGCAAAGCGCAAAGAACAATGAACAAGGGAACTCGAAGTTGGAGGAGCACATGTGCATACTCCGTGGCCTTTACGCCTCGTATTGTTCCGTTACCGTCATGTGACATAGAATTGTCTCCAATCGCTTTCGCTCCGAGTTTTGGTCTTCACTACTCCGATTCAAAGTATGCTCGTCAAGTCAATATGTCGAAGTATCTTGTGGCCTAAGATTGGTCTGAAACTGTCGCCTTTGCGAGGTGTACATACCGGTAAGATTCGTTTGGTTATCTTCTGATCAATTTGCTAATTGCAACCAGCATCCGATTCTACCTTGTCTCCAGCTCTTTTAACTAGAGCCCGCCTACTTGCAGCTGAACATACAAAGCTTGCAAAACGATTGGGAGAGTCATTTGACGCAAAAACCGCCAAGCGAGCCGGAGAACTGGCACCGGTTGCGAATATCTTGAAAGAATGGATCAATGCCAACGATGTATGCGCCTTGGAGACCTTCATTGAAGACCTACTAATTCCGCTAGTCTATTACCGAGCTCAAGTCTCTACTAACCGATCCCAACACCGATGCCGAACTACGGTCCTTGGCAACAGAAGACCTTGAGAGCAGTCGCGATGCCTTGCCTACGATATCAGACCGACTGAAGAAGGCTCTCATTCCACGACATCCATTTGCAGACCTTCCTTGCTTGCTCGAAATCCGACCCGGGGCAGGCGGAGATGAAGCAGGCTTGTTCGCCTTTGAGATGTTACGAATGTACGTTGCCTTTTGCTCCCGAAGGGGCCTCCGCCCAACAATCTTGAAACAAGACACAGAGGTTGGCCCGTCCGACGACCGTCTCAGTGAAGCGGTAATTGAAATTGAAGCCAGTGGCGCATACGATATATTACGGACTGAATCGGGGGTACATAGGGTGCAGAGAGTACCCGCAACCGAGACCAAGGGTCGCACCCATACCAGTGCCGTTAGTGTAATGGTCTTGCCGAGTTTCCCAGAGGACGGCAGTGAGATGGATAACGCCCTGAACTTTGAAGATCCAAACAGCGATTACTATATTGACCCGCAAGAGGTGCGGGTTGAAAAGATGAGGGCTGGGGGTGCTGGTGGGCAACATGTCAACAAAACCGAGTCCGCCATTCGACTGACCCATATCCCCACGCATACGGTTGTCTCCATGCAAGACGAACGGTCCCAGCAGGCCAATCGGAGAAAGGCGTGGCAGATGCTACGGGCAAAGCTGGCCGAAGCCCGACAAGAAGCCCGTGAACAAGAGCTTATGCAGCTCAGACGAGGTATACTAGGTGGTGTGGCCAAAATGGGTCGAGGTGATAAGATTCGAACCTACAATTTTGGTCAAAGTCGCTGCACCGACCATCGTACAGGGATCACGATTCATAATCTGGATAGTATTCTCGATGGCGGTGATGGCTTGGAGACTGTGATGGACAGTGTGCGGACCTGGATGGCTGATAGTGAAGTTGAGGCCATGGTTGCCGAGGACATGGGAAAAGCAAAGAGTAAATAGCAGAGTCATTCTTTTCATGTACAAAGATACCATGTATTTTATTAAGGCCCGAATCTATTGATGTTCTACAAATACTTTCGCTCCGGATCCAAGATGTCCAGTCCATCCATAGCCTTCTCATACCTGTCCAGTAGTTAGCAACTTTCATACTATGACTTAGGTCAATCACAAACATGGTGAACACAATTCCTCCACTCATGATCAATCTTGCAAGTCGCGGCATAGCGCCAGACCATAAAGTTAAGACACCTTCATCCTTGACGATTCTTGTTGCGCAAACAATGCTGTTCTTGTAATGCTTGCTGGCCTCAAGTGATTGCATTCTGATATCGTTAGTATCTTTGATATGTATCATTAGCGTGTGGGGATAGTGACCTTGTCTTGACCGTGTCCAATGGTTGGGTCACATAACTGATTCATGTTAGTTGGTGTTTGTCCCTTTTTGTCCCCATCTTCTTCAGGGATCGAAGTCTTACACAGTGATGAGTCCTGCAATACCACCGATTCCAAAGGTGGCTGCAGTCCCCAGCTTTTCACCCGGCGCCGTATAGCCCTCTGCAAACTGCTTCAATGTTGTGTAGGCTGTGAATCGGGTTGCCGAGTTGGCAGCCTGTCTTGCTGTAGTGGGAACAAAGCCTTGGAAAAACCCCTTGACACCTCTTTCCTTGAAAATGAGTTTGCTGCCATGCAAGAAACCCCGCATCCGAGGGTTGGCAGACTTTCGGTCGTCGATCCTATAGTTCGGTCAGTAGAGCCTGCCAGAAATGGGACGGGAACTTACAATTGAGTCTTGATGCTTTCAAAGGGGGTGACGGCGAAAAGAGACTCGGTGAATCCAGCACCAAATCCAGCAACAACCGTCCTAGGTCCTGAGATCTTGCCGTTCTCATCTTGGAGAACCGATTTTATGGCATCGAAAGCGACGAATCCTAGTATGTATTAGCGGGGGCCTATAAAATTACGGGAGACAACCGCACGAATTCCAGCCTTGAGCGAGTTTCCGATAATCAGTGTTGTACATCCTGCATACCACTGGCTTCCGAACGGTGGCCATGGTAGCTTTTGGCCTTGGGTAAGCTGGCGATTGAGTTGAGTCCGGGTCTTCGCAACTGCAGATCATTAGAAATAATTGTAAGACATTCGAAGGGATCATACATTCGGCCGGGTACGTGATCGCTGTAGTATACTGTTAGCTAGTGGCCTGGTAGGAATCATTGAGCTCTTTACCGATCTCCACGGCTCCGGCAGTGGACCCCGCAAGGATGGAGCGAAGGGCGCTGGGCTATTTATTGGTGAGCGTTAAGCAGAATAGCTTATTTGACCGGAGAACAAACCTTCGCCTTTTGATCCTTATTCACCGTCGCCATTTTTTTTTTTTTGGGCTTCGGGGATAGGTTTGAGGAATTGCAGTCGCCGAACATCGGAGATCCAGCGATATACGGCCTTCGGCACGTGCCATTACCGCAGTATAGAATCAGCTAGGAAGACCATGAAGGCCAGTTCTGTTACAATCAAATCCTACAACTTATTACAGTGGAACAAATTGGAGGGATATTGTCAATTCACTAGCTGAATCTACTTAGATTCGTTAAGCAACTAGTGCTCCTCCATTTTTTTCTTCTTTTTTTTCTGGGTTTTTTTGAAGGTGAGAGTGTGATGTTCACCGTGCCTTTAACAACGGCAATCACACTAAGTGAGCGTAGACAGGAATGGGGTTAAGCATGGTAGAGTGGTGGGAGGACTCTGGGCTGCCAACCAAAGGTTGGTCAAGGGTGAGATCATCACTCGTAGGGGAAATAAAAAAAAAGAGCCCTGGGAAAAAAAATCGCACGAGACGCTTATCCTGTGGAACGCCATTTGCCTTGAAAATCCCGAAACACAGAATATAGCCTCGGAAAAACGTAGAGCATAGGCGCCGAAAATGCAATTTCCTCAAGGATCCAACTCATAGGACAAGGGACCGGGACGGAAAAGACATATGATACATTGTACTCCCGTTTCATTATGACCGGATAATCAATGCCGGGATAGTCCGGCAAGATCTCGAAGATAGAGCGGAATGGAATAAGAGAATCGAGGAAACCAAAGCGCATCGATATGAAAAAAAAGTGTGGTTCGGGCGTGATTGGGCCTAAGAGATGGGCGCTTGGGGTTGACCTGGATTTGGTTGACCAAAGGTGATCCGGTTGGCATCATTTTGTGCCCCACGACGTTGACCCTGTCCACGACCACGGTAAGAACCGCGTCCCCGATTATTGTAGTATTGGCCCTGCTGTTGGCCCTGTTGTTGGCCATGCTGTTGGCTATGCTGTTGACCGTGCTGTTGGATTTGCGGTTGGCCATTGTGATTGTTCCGGCGAGGTTGACGGTCTCCGTTCATGTTCACGGATCCAGCTCCAGTCTGGGGTGGAGGGTTGGAGATCGGCCGAGGAATGTTCTCGGGAGAATCATAGACATAAAGCTTCTTGTCAATATTTTGAGGGATGGGTTGGATTTCAGTGCCCAGTTCTTGCTCAATCTTGTACAGATTGAACCGATCCTCCCAGTTGATGAGGTTAATGGCGAGACCCAGGTGTCCGAAACGACCTGAACGACCGATACGGTGAAGATAGGTCTCCGCGTTCTTCGGGAAATCAAAGTTGATCACAACGTTGACTGCTTGAATATCGATACCGCGAGTCAACAGGTCAGAGCAAACCAAGTTGCGGCATACGCCGTTGCGGAAGTCATGGAAGACTCGGTTACGGTGCTGCTGAAGCATCCGAGCATGAGAGTAAAAGCACGAGTAGCCGAGTTCGGTGATCTTTTTGGCCAGAAGCTCAACCCGGTTGGTTGAGTTGCAGAAAATGATCGACTGGTTGATCTGAAGCTTGGAGAAAAGAGTGTTCAAGCAATGAACCTTTTGCTTCTCCTCGACGAAAGCATAGTATTGGGTGATACCGCGTAGGGTAAGTTCGTCCATAAGGTTGATCTCGTAAGGGTTGCGCATGTGCTTGTCCTTGAATGACTTGACAATCAAAGGGAAAGTGGCACTGAAGAGCATGACCTGGCGGTCCTTGGGGTGGAAGGACATAAGTTGCTCAATGACAGGAGTGAACTCAGGAGACAGCAATTTGTCTGCTTCATCCATCACAAATGTCGGGCATTCGGCCAAGTCGGCGACGCCTTTGCTAGCCAAATCTAGTACTCGTCCGGGGGTTCCCACAAGAATGTGAACAGGGTCATTCAGCCGGATAATGTCGTCCATCAAACCAGTTCCACCAGTGGTGACCATGACATTGATACCGAGGTGTTTGCCTAGGGTCTTGCAGACCTGTGATGTCTGGAGGGCGAGCTCTCGTGTGGGGACCAGGATCAAGGCCTGAGTCTTTGTACTTTTGGGGTTGATGCGCTCGAGAGTGGGGATAACAAAAGCGGCGGTCTTTCCAGTGCCATTCTTGGCTCGGGCCAAGATGTCTCTGCCTGTGAGGGCAACTGGTATCGTCTCTTCTTGGATAGGGGAGGGCTTTTCAAATCCAGCCTCAAAAATGCCCATCATGAGTTCACGTTTGATGTAGAAGTCCTCGAACTCAAGGCCTTTTGTAGCAGTGACATCCTATTTAGAGTCAGTATTTCGAAATTGATTGGCACCAACAAAATACTCACCTCAGTTTGTGGGCGAGCATCTTTGGGGGGAAGATTCAATGTGTCCTGCAGTCTTTGCTCTGAGGTTCCTTCCCTGGTCAAGTCAGATTTGTTTGACGGTCCAAAAAAAAACAAGAAACATGATTGACTTACAGCTTTGTATTGCCGAGTTGTGCAGCAAGCGCGTCGGCCATTGTGACGATAAGGTGCTAAGGAGTTGGGAAGCAAGTGAGGTGACCGATTTTGTTTGCGATCAAGAGTGTGTGAAAGGATGTGCGCGGAAATTGGAAGAGGAATATTTTGGAAGAGGTTTGACGAGATGGAAATGTGAGGAGAGGAGACGGATGTTTGTCGAAACCAATAAAGTCAGGTTGTAGGGGACGGGAGATCGGGTATTCAATGATCAATGAAAGCTTCTGTGTGGAACCAAGAAAGATCTCTGATACCAAAGCTGGGAGATTTCACAGATAGGATAAAGAATGGTAGAAACCAGTTTTGTTGACAAGAGAGGGAGAGAGAGAGAGGGGAAAAAAAGGTAGGAGAGATTGAGGTTATGATGGCGGGGAGCGAAGAGGTTTGAGGTAAAGAGTGAAGCTAAACGTTCCACTGGGTAGGGTCACGTGCCACACCACTACAACTATTTACTACACACATACACACATACACACATCCATATGGGTAGACATGAGGGAAGATATTTCAAATATGGCATAAACATGGAATTTCTGGAGGGTATTTCGCTGTGAATAAGAGTAACTGACAATTGGTAATTTCAGCGCCGGAAGGTTAGTGTCGTTTGGCCACGCTCTGGCTCTGCCAACTCCTTCACCCTGACATCGGCAGAGATGGTGATATCGGTCTTGCTACCAGGCGTGATCAGAATGAACTGTCGCCCAATAGATCGTCTAGCGGCAACCATCTAGAACAGTGAGCAGTCAGTGATGATCCCCGAGAAGGAGGAGTGTGGCACTTACAAGCATGTCAATTGCCATCTTTCGGTTGATATGATCCATATACACATCGCTTTTGTTTATTTAGATCAGCATGGTAGCAAACCAAAACGTGAAGAAAACTTACAATTCATCAAGACAACGGATTGGAGATCCCATAGCTTCCCAGAGAGACAACAGCAGACAGACTTGTGAAAATGATTTTTCTCCGCCGGACAGTGTCTTTGCACCTCTCCCAGTGCTATCGTCTTTAGTGATATCAGGTTCAACCTAGGTAGTATAGTCAGCATTTATCGGTCCATTTCCCCAAAGCCTTCGTGAATTGGCTTACTTGTAAATCCAGAAGTTTGTTGGTATGATCAGCGAGAAGCCGGCCACGGAAACTTCTCTCACTCAAGAGATAGGTGAACTGAGCCTTAGCTCGAGACGAGATGTGGGATCTGAAGATTTCCCATCTTTTCTTGCGGTTCTGGAGGGTATCCTTCAGGGCCTAAACAAATGTTAATCCATATCACAAAAGTTGAAACAAAGAGTAATTACCTGACTCAAGGCTGAAAACTGTTCCAGTTGCTTTAAGGCTAGATCATAGGTTGCTGCAGTCCTTGTTGCATCAGTAGCAATTTCCTCTCGAGAACTTCCCAACCTGTTGACGGTCAGTTTGATTATCAAATGGTAAGCTGTAAGAGACATACTCCAAGTTGTAGCGAGCCAGATCACGGCTTAGTTTGTCAAGTTTTTTGTCGAGGCTGCCGGGTGTTTCTCCTTCGTCCACAGGAACTCGAGAAGAAACCAAGTTGGCCTTTTCATTGTATTCAATAACCCGTGCTTTTACCACTTCTTTTCTTGCCTCAATTTCAGCCTTGGTCTGTTTGTCTTGGCTAATAAGTCCAACAGCTTCGTTCTTCTCGTCGAGGATCCTGGTTTGTTTTGTTTTCACGAGGTTTTGCTCGCTTTCGGCAACTTGTAGTTTTTCCCGGAGGGTTGTAAGTTCAGAGTCCTTGGCCGACAGTTCCCGCCGAATTTCTTTGAGAGTTTGCAACGTGGCTTTCATAGCTGCCTCGCTATCCTTGTATGAGCCCTCATTGAGCTGCTTCTCATCTTCGGCCTCCTTCAATGCTGCCCGAAGTGCATCGATGCGTCCATCCTCGGCGTTCTCTTTGTCCAAGGCGTCCCTGAGTCCCTCAGCATGATCTTCCATTCGTTGCATTTGAATTTGCAGATCTTTCTCGGTTCTTCCATGTCGGTCTAGTGCCTGTTTGCAGGCCGCGACCCGTGAATGGGCAGTTGCCAATGACTGTTCGATGTCCTTCTGTTGGCGTTTGAGGTCGGCAATAATGTCGCGTTGTGCGCTAGAGCCATTAGCCAGTGTCATGGGTTTCCAGGAAGAGTATTTACTTGATTTGCAAGGCCACGTCGGATTTCATGCGCGGTCCATCGGTCCACCCCATGACAGGAGCCTGACTTGGTTCTCCAGCTCGGCTGTATGAAAGATGGAGTCCTCGACGTCGATCTTTTGGATCGATGGAGTAGCAGCGCTTGACGTTTCTAGGTCGCGCGCCGTCAAATAGAACGGCCGAGGCTTCATTGACGTCCTCGACCAACAGCATCTGCTCAATCCCATGATTGATTATCAACTGTCGACGTACTAACTCGTTCTCGATCTGAAAGGTCAGCACATTCCATAAATCGTGGAAGGGGTCAGGTTGGCTACCACAAGCGTTCGTAAAACAGTGTTGAACTGCGAGTCTGGCTCGTAGGCCGACGTGTCCAAACGGCCACCAGAGCCAATGAAGATTGGACAATTGCTGTCAGGTCAGCTTCAATTTCAACATGAACCTCTGGTCTAACTTACCACTGAGCCCTTCGCATGATATCGAAAAGAAGCTTCATGTCGTTTTTGGACGAAACGATAAAACTGGCAAGCGTACCACCAAACACTCTTTCCAAGATAGATGACCACTTCGGTTCTAGCAGAGTGACATGGTGACCAATGGGGCCGACAGGGGTTGACTCCCATGATTTTTCCTGCCCAATGGCTTTCAGGAGTGCAGGCATTCTGACATTGAAGCCGGACTGTCTCGATCCACCTTCTTTGGCGAGATTCTGAAGTTGGTTCTCCGCTTGAGTAATCTCGCGCTCTTTCTGTTCAAGTGGACCTTTTGCTTCTTGAAGATCTCTCTCGGCAGTGTCGAGATCCTCCCGTAGGCGAGCGGCACCTTGGCGATGCTCTTCGTATTCCCTTTGGGCAGCAGAAGCATCATTGGCGGCTTGTTCACACTCGTCTTGTTTTCGAGCGTAGCCGCCATCACTCACATCAGCGAGACGCTGGTTCTCATCGTCGACTTTTTGCTGTGTTTCCTGGATTCTCGACTCGGCCGCTTTGAGATATTCCCTGATCTGGCGTTGTTCCGCCTATACAAAACAGTCAGGGAAGATATTTCATGCTGTCTGGAAGGACATACCTGTTGGTCATGCCGGCCGGCCATCTCAGCGTCCAATTTTTCTTTTATCTTGTCCCTTTCATCTTGGGCCTCATTCACTGCCACAGCAGCTCGCCAGGAATGTTCACCCGCGGCTGTTTCCTCCATGGCGACTTCGTCAAAGGCAGCATCAAAGCGACTGAGGCGAGCCTGTGCTTCGGCAATCTTCTGATCTGCCTCGGCGATTTGTTCGGTAAGTGAGATTTCCATCTATCTTGTCAGTCAATCATCAAAAAGGCGGTAGGATGGGACCGACTCTTTCTTGCTCTTCAACTTGAGCCCAAGCCATTTGGCCTCGGATATTTCTGATCCGGTTTCTCAGCGAATCGTGCTGGTCGGAAATGTCAAGCTTTTTCTTGGCCAGCTCTTTCCGGTTCTGAAGGACCTGCACGTCTTGGGCCGATGTTCTGAGCTTTTCTTCAATCGAGTCAAGGGATTCCTCCACTAGACGGTAGTCGTTATCGAGTTGTTCCAACTGGACGCCTTTGACAAAGAATTTGTATTTCTCAGCTGGGCTTGATGTACTTAAGAACTGACGGGCCATATCTTGGGAGAGTACGTTCATAGGGTTTTCAATCTGCAGGGAAAAGTAGTCCGTGATGGCATCCAGCTCGCCCTTTTTAGTCGAGACGATGCGCCCATTTTCTGACTTGATCTTGAACCCACTGGTACCGCTTCGGGAGAAATGACGCTCGACAATAATGGTTTTTCCAAAATCATCTGCCAAATAGGCACCGTCGCCTTGATTCTTGATGCGAACGATGATCGTGCTATTTTCTTTGCCCTCTTTAATAAAGCTTTTGAGACTTTGGCCACGATTTGTCGCCGAGGCTTTGCCACCTAGACAAAGGGTAATCGCTGTCAGGATCGCACTCTTGCCGCTGCCATTCTTCCCAACAATGAAGTTGATCAATGGACCTAACTCCACGTAGAAGTGATCATGGCACATGAAATTGTAGCACTCAACACGTTCGAGGATTCCATGTTCAGCGGGCACGTTGGCTTCATCGATCAGATGCGAATATTTTTCTTGTATGATCTGGGTCTGGCGGAACTCCAGCTCGTCCTCGTCGTCGAGAAGTGCATCGTCGTTGACGGATAGAAGTGAACCGGCGGTGTTGGTAACAGCACCGGGAGAGGTTGAAGATTCCGAGTTCGTTGAGCTCTCTGAATTCGTCCGCTGTCGTTTTCTCTGTGACTGTTAGCTCTGCTTAGAGTCATACGTGCTGGAACCGTACCGAAGAATTCAGGGCTGGCTGGCTGGACCCATCGCTTTCCTCGTCGGAGTCCGCAGACACCTGCACGCGCTTGCGGGAAGGCATTTGAAGGAGTAATTATCAATCAAAGCCAGCGGTTAGCATAGCGAGCAGACTCGTCAGTCTTAGCTGATGGTCACGGTTATCGGCCACAAAAGACCCCCACGAACTGATAGGAGATCGCGTCGCGTCCGCGTCAAATAGACTTAGTAATCAAATGAGAGCACCTTGGGCACCTGAGCATTCCCCCGAGGGAAAATGTAGCCTTGTTCTGATGATTTTCCGTCGAACTTAAGATGATGAAACTTGTAGAGAAAATTGAAATGGTCTTGCTTTATGAGTACGAACCGAGGGGGAGAACGAGATCAAGTGTTTCTTTGTTCAGTGGCCACAAAGAGAATCCGACGCCAAAACTATAGGCGATTACGGATATGCGAGTACCGATTGCGTCGAACAATTTTTACATGTGTTGCTAAGACATAGAGGGGGATCTTAGTTTGATTAATAGCTGATCGCTCAATCTACCGCTATATTACACCTTCAACTAGAGGTACGCGAGTTGGTTGCGCACAATCTCTAGCCCATCAAAATTAGCCTGCAGAGTAGTGGCAAGGACACTTGAGCTCTTGATATTGCCATCGTCTACCCATTCATCGCACAGGTGACGAAGCTGCTGATGCGCAGCTGCAAATGCACTCTGCAACTCGGAAGTCCGAGTACACGACCGGCCTAGATCATTCATGTAATGGGTAGGGTCTTGTATGCATAACCGTTGCGCAACAATGAAATTCCGCTTCGCTGCAGCGGTCCGCTTGGCACTAATCAGAGAGCGTTGACCACGCTGGTGGGCAGGTTCATCGGCATCGGGAGCTACAGGTAACATGTCTGCGCTGAAGAGTCCGGGAGGATCTACGGCAACACCGATAGACTGGAGGTCAATCTGAGTGCCATAGAACTGCAGAAGAGCAAGGAACTGGTCACCCAAGGTATTGGGTCCGGGAAACCGGCCATGGTTCATCTTCAAGAATGCCACGATGAGCATGGCTAGCGCATCCGGTCCAATGCTCGCCTGCGGTGAGCCAAAAAGGTCACGCGCCTCTAGTAATGTGCGTGTCACTGCGTACAGGGGTCGCAGGGCGGGATATTCGGCCTGATAATCTTGCAGATACTCCGTGATGGCAGGGATACCCTCACCACAATAAAATTGTAGCAACAGTCCTGTCGGCTGGTGGCGAGCGGATAGCGAAGGGTTTCGCTTGTCAGATAGTTTCACATGATCGCCGAATGTATCAGTGTGCTGTAGAGCTCTTTGGACTTGACGCAGAAGGCGGATGTGGGCATCTTGAATCTGAGGCCGTGTGGGGCTCGGTCTTCGATCACGTTCTAGTGATCTAGGAAGGTCTTCATACGGTAATATAAAATCAAGATCTGAGTGCGCCAGTACAAGGCCCGTGCAGTGGGAACCAATCACTCTTGGAGCATGTGGGACCACTGCTTTGAGAAGTGAGGCTATCTCTGCCCTCAGCTTCTCTACACGGTCTTGTTCTTGAGCTCTTGGGGTCAGGTATTGCTCCAATGCTCGGATTTCTGCATCCAGTGTGATTTCAGCATTGGCACGAGGCAGCTCCAAATTTCTCAGCCATGGACTCTGTGTTGGACGACCTGTTCCTGCAGGTCGAATCGCATCTTCTCCATGTCGATTAATGAGCGATTGATGAGATGATATATCCACATGACTTTTGCGCTTTTTCTTGCGTTTTTTAGACACCGGATCAGAAGTACCAGGTGAGTATTCCAAGTTCGGTAAAGTTGGTTCCACGGGTGGTTGGTAGTCGGCGCGACTCTCAGGTGGAATCTCAGGTCGCCATAGTCCCGCAGGATCCTCAAGGGGGTAAATTTTGCGGATCAAACGAGACCGATTTGTAGATCGATGAGCTTCTAGGGTCTTCCGGAGGCTATTAGCAAAGACATCGGGAGTCTTAGCTGCTGCAACGGAGCTATGGAATGGGCGAAAGAGGCGAGAGGGACGGATGCGTAAAGGTAGGTTCGAAAACTGCATAACAGTATTAGGGAATTTGAGAGCAAAGGAGGACACCGGAGTGGATGTCACCATGCCGAGGATGCATGCAGCTTCCCAAGATTATTTTCTGGTCGACTTTATTTGAAGGGTGTATGCCTCAGGCAGAAACGGCCATGTGATAAAAGGGGGTATTTGCAGTTGCATATACTCCGTACGTGGATGTATATTATAATAGTTATATAATATATGTAATATTCTACATCTATCTTAGTACGTTTAAATATACCAAGATACTTCATATAGATCAAAAAGTACATTGTGAACTAGAAGTACCTCATATTCAATACATACATACACATGTATACAATATATACGATATACAACATAGAAAGAAAAAGAAATGTATACATGACGTAGCACTGAGGAAATATCCACAAATTCCCCTCCATATACTCTTTCTCTGTCTCTATCTTCATCTTAAAAACAGTTGCTATATTAGTTATATTACATATTTGAATCTGTGAACTTGAAAGATCTCTCAAGGTCTCTAATCGGTTCCCCAGGTCATCTCCCTTCGATAACTCTCGATAAGACAAGTTCACCTCACCGCTTGCCCCTCCATCCTTACTATCTCCTATTTCTCCTTTCTTTACCTACCTAGGTATAGTCTATCTGTTTTTGACTTGAATATCTTCCTTGAATCGTCCATGGCTTTCTTGCGATAGTCCATTTTCCCCGACATTGCTTATCGACTCAGTCCTAACCCCCCGAGGTATGTACCCTTGATCATCTCCCCCATTCCCAATCCACCGTCGTCCAAGGTTTCCCCGGACCTTAGAGCATGTGACAATTGTAGCCTAATTATTACAGTCTAATTGCAACCCATCGGATCTCATCCTCAATCTTCCCGTCATATAACGTTGCTTGGCTGCTCCGCCATGTCCGAACCAGAGAGCCCCGCGCAGGTGCCCGATGACCAGCCAAACCCAGTCCTCGTTGGACCTGGATTAAAGGCGCTCAAAAATGAAGCATATACCGAAGCGACAAATGCGACACCTAGTCTAGAGGGGATGTCGAGCGAGGCCCCTTCATACTTTGACAATCTCCCCGGGGCCGACGCTGTAACCGCCGACCCGTCTGAGACGAAGCCCCAGCCAGTGCAAACTGCAGGGAGAGCATCATCCGGCACGGATCTGTTGCGTCGTTTAAGCTTGAAGTCAGACTCTCCCATGTCCCCTGAGGCTGACCCACGCGTACAACACCCAGGACTTCGTTTGAGTGGCCGCGTTATCAGCGCCGCTTTCTGCATACCATACAAGCTCAATTTTCGATCGGGATCAGACTGGGTACGTGGGGCACATTCTGTTTATTTGGGAGATCGTATTGGCTGACCGAATAACAGACTCTCAAGTCGCGCTCCGGTACTTCAGCGCTGTTCGATTCATTTGCACATCTTGCATCGGACGAGACTTCGTGGTCACACACCTTGGTAGGCTGGACCGGAGAGGTCGAGCCTGATATGGATGTGAAATCACCTTTGCAGCAAATCAATCCCAATCCTGCAGTCAAAGCACCTCTGACTCCAAGTAATCTTGTTGCCAACCAACCATTGAACAAGGCTGCTGCCCCGGTTCCCGTGGATGGAACCAAGAAGGCACCCGCACATCCATTGGTAGAGGGAATTTGTGTTACCCAACAGGACCGAGAACGACTCGATGAACAATTGAGCTCGGGCCGTCATGGCCGGGTATTGCCTGTGTGGTTGTCAGATGCATCAGAAGAGCCAGAAGAGACTATTCTGCTGAAAGACCAGGGGAGATGGCGCCGTTATGCCGAACGTGAGCTATACCCTCTACTTCACTACAAGCAACATGGCCCGACAGATGGCCGATCTGAGCGGCGGTGGTGGGCCGATTATGTGCGCCTGAACCAGTTGTTTGCGGATCGCATCGTGCAGGAATACCAAGAAGGAGACGTTGTTTGGGTTCATGATTATCATTTGTTCCTCCTGCCCAGCCTGCTGCGGCAACGTATCCCGAATATTTACGTGGGATTCTTCTTACATTCGCCTTTTCCCAGCAGCGAGTTTGTCCGGTGTCTTGCAAAGCGCAAGGAGATACTGGAGGGAGTCCTGGGCGCCAACATGATTGGATTCCAAACATTTTCCTACTCTCGACACTTTACCTCGTGCTGCACGCGTGTTTTAGGCTTTGAGTCCAACTCTGCCGGGGTTGATGCCTACGGGGCCCATGTTGCAGTAGATGTCTTCCCCATTGGCATCGACGCACATTCTATTCAGAAGGCAGCCTTTGGGGCTCCAGATATCGAGAAGACTGTGTTGGGTATTCGAAAGCTCTATGCTGGAAAGAAAATCATTGTTGGCCGTGACCGGCTGGACAGTGTTCGCGGCGTCGCGCAGAAGCTACAGGCATTCGAGATCTTCCTCGAGCGCTATCCGGAATGGCGTGACAAAGTTGTCCTCATCCAGGTGACGAGTCCAACCAGCGTGGAAGAGGAGAAGGAAGACCCAGAAAACAAGATTGCTGGCCAAATATCCAATTTGGTTTCGACCATCAATGGAAGATTTGGCTCTTTGAGTTTCTCGCCCGTCCAGTACTATCCACAATACTTGTCCCCGCGCGAGTATTTCGCGCTGTTGCGTGTGGCCGACGTCGGATTGATCACTACGGTGCGAGATGGCATGAACACCACGAGTTTGGAATATATTGTCTGTCAACAGACCAACCACAGCCCTTTGATTCTTTCTGAATTCTCCGGAACGGCGGGCACCCTGCCCAGTGCCATCCACATCAACCCGTGGGACATGGTTGGGGTGGCTGGAGCGATCAACCAAGCATTGAATATGCCCGCCGAGCAGCGAAAGGAGCAACACCTCAAACTATACAAGCATGTGGTGACCAACACGGTTTCTATGTGGTCTAGGCAGTATCTCAATCGCCTACTGACCAACCTTTCGTCCTTTGACCAATCGGTCGCTACGCCTGCACTCGATCGCGCGAAATTAATGAAGCAGTACCGTAAGGCTCGCCGACGACTTTTCATGTTCGACTACGATGGCACATTGACGCCGATTGTCAAGGATCCTCAGGCGGCCATTCCTTCAGATCGGGTACTCCGTACTCTGAAGAGCCTATCTGCCGATCCACGAAATGCCGTGTGGATCATCAGTGGACGGGACCAGGCTTTCCTGGATGAGTGGATGGGCCATATTCCAGAACTTGGACTGAGTGCTGAGCACGGTTGTTTTATCCGGAAGCCCGGATCTGAGGATTGGGAGAACCTGGCCGAGAGCAGCAACATGGGATGGCAGAAGGAAGTGGTTGATGTTTTTCAACATTACACAGAGCGGACCCAGGGTTCATTCATTGAACGGAAACGGGTAGCATTGACCTGGCACTATCGTCGCGCAGACCCAGAGTACGGTGCGTTCCAGGCCCGCGAGTGTCGAAAGGCTTTGGAGGACACCGTCGCCAAACGGTGGGATGTGGAAGTCATGGCAGGTAAGGCCAATCTAGAGGTCCGACCGACCTTTGTGAACAAGGGGTTTATCGCCACTCGGTTGGTCAACGAATATGGCACGGCCCCAGGGAAGGCCCCAGAGTTCATCCTATGTTTGGGTGATGACTTCACTGATGAAGGTAAAAGTGCTCTCACCTTCTTCGTGCTGAAACCGTGGATTGACATGCAATTTAGATATGTTCCGAGCACTCAAGAAGTTTGATCTACCACGCGACCACGTTTACTCGGTTACGGTGGGTGCCAGCTCAAAGCAGACCGATGCCAGCTGGCACTTATTGGAACCGGCCGATGTTATTGGATCGATTCAGATGCTCTTCAGCAGCGGCAACCAAGACCACTGAGATTTGAACAAGACCTGGACCAGTAAACCCATGATTACCTACCACAGCCAAGTACACGCCATGCTTCCGGGGAATCTAGCCTTGGCATCTGTTTTAGAGTCGGCATGCCGGAAGTTATCACCATACCGTCTTGAAGATGATTTAATCTATTGCTAGAGGGCCATTGGTCCTCATATCAAGACACTCCCAACTGCTTTCAAAGGTGGCAACACAGGCGTTACCTCACGCGACCATTGTTTTAGCTTGTTTGGCTCGGGTTTATGCCTGTGTGTTTACCCCGTAAGAGAGGGTCCTTTGCCATGTCTCTGTATAGACTCACATGTATGTACATGTTAGAAAGATAGCTATTGAATTTCCCCAATTTTTATGTTGTATGTACAACATACACAAATGTAGTCACAATATCTCTGTATATCCGAGACAACCGATTTTGCGGGGACCCCGGGATTGCGCCATATCAAGTGAGTGTGGGGTCATATACGATATATAGATATGTAAGTATATAAGTATATCAGTATACATATATATCATGGAGATATCAAAGGCTATTCAACTTGGAGGGTTTAAGAAAGAGAAATAGCGGAACATACTACAAGCATGTACCCCATACCCCATACCCTACACCAACTCTACAAAAGCCAAGTATATAACCTCATAAAACAAGATCTTAAATCTTCCATGAGATATATTTACTATATGCAGAACATGATATATATGGGCATATCAATATACAACATATATAAGAAAATACCAAGATATGCTATTCGGAAGTGGACCCGTATGCCATCCGAAGGGCGCGGCCATCTCTGCGAATAGGCGAGAAGACGATCGGAAGGATCCCCGTTATAAGAAATTTCCCTCAATTTTGATTTGACTCATTTTCTATTATTTTGGAGTTGCATTTAAAAGGCGTCTCAAGGGGGAAAAAAAAAAGAAAAAACCAATGTCAACTTCTACTATGGTCGATCTCTCCAAGAAACCCTCAAGTATGACTGAAGAACATAGAGAGCAAAAGAACGAGAGCATAGATCCTAGCCACATTCACCACTCCTCAGACGAAGAATCAACTATTGGCTATGAACCCAACCTTTCCCATGTACCTACCAACACCAGCGCCCTGAACCGTACACTATCGGCGGTGCGCACTCGGGAATCTGGCAAAGATCTCGGCCCACCCCCGGATGGCGGATTTCAGGCTTGGTCACAGGTTGCTCTCGCACACTTCGTCATCTTCAATACATGGGGCTACATCAATAGCTTCGGCGTCTTCCAGACGTACTATTCCCAGACACTGGGACATCAACCCTCGGATATCTCCTGGGTCGGCAGCATTCAGATCTTTTTGTTGTTTTTCATTGGCACATTCTCCGGCAGGGCCACCGATGCTGGCTATTTTACATTTACTCTATCATGCGGTGCTATCTTGGAATGCTTCAGTATTTTCATGACCTCGCTCTGCACCAAGTACTGGCAGCTATTCCTGGCACAGGGTGTTGGCCAAGGAATTGGGTGTGGGCTCATGTTCTGCCCAACCCTGGCTTTGGTCTCGACTTATTTCGCCAAGAACCGTGGGATCGCCATTGGAATCGTTGCGTCGGGTTCTGCCACCGGAGGTCTGGTCTTCCCGGCTGTTATCATGAAGATGCTGCCCCAGGTCGGATATGGGTGGACAATCCGGACGCTGGGCTTCATTTCGGTAGCCACGTTGACTCCTTGTGTCCTGTTCCTCAAGCAGCGCCTTCCTCCACGCAAGAGTGGTCCGATTGTCGAGTGGGCTGCCTTCACCGAGCTGCCCTACTTGCTGTTTGCGATTGGCATGTTCATGAACTTCTGGGGCCTATATGTTGGCTTTTTCTACATCGGCAGTTTCAGTCGTAACATCATCGGGGTGTCAAACGATCGATCCATTGATTTACTCCTGGTCATGAATGGAGTCGGATTGGTCGGGCGATTGGTCCCCAATCTGCTAGCTGATCAGTTCACCGGTCCTCTCAACCTGTTGATCCCGTTCAGTTTTGCGACAGCCTTGGTTGGATACTGCTGGGCGGCAGTCAACGGTATGTCCGGGCTGTGGACATTTGCCACGTTTTATGGCCTCTTTGCTGCGGGGATTCAATCGTTGTTCCCAGCGACCCTCAGCACCCTCACGGCGGATATGAAGAAGATCGGTGTACGCATGGGCATGATTCTCAGTGTGGTGGCAGTGGCAGCCCTTATAGGGTCTCCTATTGCTGGTGAGCTAGTTGTTCGTGATGATGGAAATTATTTGTATGCCCAAATGTTCATGGGATCTGCGATCTTCCTTGGCGGATTGACCTTGATTGGGGCTCGAGTGACCAAGGTGGGCACTGGTCTGGCTCGAGTTTGAAAATAAGATATAAGATATAAGATATAAGATTAGAATAAGATAGGGATATAAATATATATATGTACACACGAATGTATATAAGATATATGGGTTGTATGGGTTGTATTCGTCTTTTAACAAATCAACGAGTTGTGGTTTGACGAGAAATGTCCCCACATGTGATTAATGCGAGCGCGGTGACTCGCGGTGACTCGCGAGTTGTGACTGAACTCGTTTCTCCGAGTTTGTATCTTTTAACAAAACATTGGAAGTCTTGACAATACTTTGTATTCTCTAGGTAAGTGGTTTGGTTTTTGATTCTAATGGGCGCAACAAATGTGAAGCGACATCCCACCTTTGCCCCTCCATTGTGTGCAAAACCTGCGAACCTTACGAAACCCCTAAATGAAAACCCGCTAAATCCTTTCTCGATATAGAGCTTTACATTACTTGAGCTGAGTTTTAAAGTTCTCAGAAAACATTTCCTAAATAGCAAATATGGCGCCCCGCGGTCGTGGTGGAAAGTTCTCCAAGCCAACTCGAGGTGGTATGTCGTGTGCTCGTGCAGAGTACGAGGTACCTGAAGCTGATCAGACGATGGATAGGAGGCAAGCACTTCAGCAGAGATCTCCAGCCATTAGACAAGGATGGTAACCAAATGGGTCTTTGGCGGGTAAGTGGACTTCAATCCCACCTCAATTTCCACAATAGCACCCTGACCATGACATCTCTTTCATAGGAGCCTGGTGAGCAAATCAAGTCATCGGGTGACGAAGATTCTTCGTCCGAAGAAGAAAGCTCCGAGGAGTCTAGCGAGGACGAGTCCAAGCCTACCGAGTCATCCACAGCCGCAGGAACCCGTGAGGAGCGCCGCGCAGCTGCTAAAGCTAAGAAGGCAGCCGCATTGAAGAAGCGAGGCCAAGGACCCGCCCAACCGGGCGACTTACCCCCTTCA
Source organism: Penicillium expansum (assembly GCF_000769745.1). Taxonomy (NCBI): domain Eukaryota; kingdom Fungi; phylum Ascomycota; class Eurotiomycetes; order Eurotiales; family Aspergillaceae; genus Penicillium; species Penicillium expansum. Next base: position 52,914 of record NW_015971483.1, read on the forward strand.
GACTCGGAAGAATCTGACAACGAGCTCCCCGCCAACCCCAACCACACTGCCAAGTCCCGCTCGCAGACCCTCAAGGCCGTCGAAGAGCCTGCTGCTGAGCCCAAAAAGCCCGCCAAGGTCAAGGATATTTCGCAGTTGTCCCGCCGTGAACGTGAGGCCGTCCAGGCCCAGCAGGCCCGTGAGCGTTACCAGAAGCTGCACGCCGAGGGTAAGACCGATGAGGCGAAGTCGGATCTGGCTCGTCTTGCTGTTATCCGCGAGCAGCGCGAGGCGGAGCGCCTGCGCAAGTTGGCGGAGAAGGAGGAGAAGGACGAGCAAGCTAAGGAACGTGCTGATGCCGCTCAGGAGCGGGAGGATCGTCTGCGCGCCGCGGCCTCAGGAAAGACTGCCAAGAAAGTTGGTGGAAAGAAGAAGTAATCTCGTGGATTTCGTTTTATATGCGGTCATGACTTGGGTTGGATTGTTGTTGGTTACACATCTAGACAACACAAAAAAAACAAAGCAAACAGTTGAGATATTCCTCACAATGGACGTCTGGAATCAATTAGACAGTAGAAAATATGCCCAATCATGTTAAATGAAATCATGTACACCGACGCCCCCATAACATTAGAGAAACACCTCATTTTTCGGGCTGGCTTTTCTGGGTAAATGGATGAGCCGGTCAGAAAAAAAAAGATATTCCAAGTTTCATACACGGGATTTAAATCCCAGGGAGACGAAATAGCCAAGAAAAGAGGTGTATTTGTGGGAAACCTCATACTTCACACGCCCCAGAACAACCCTTTCACGCTGTGGCCTTGCATGACAATGCCCCAACCGGCAATCAGGCTGACTAGCCACATAACGGCGAATATGAGGATGGGCACAAGTAGAAGTTCTGTGTTGTGCAAGAAGGGGAGAGCATTGTACCCCAGAAATGTGATGTAGGTGTAGTAAATAAGAGCAGAGAGGTAGAGCGAGTTTCCGAGGAAAGTAGCTAGGAAATCACTCGGGCTACGGGTGAGGAGTGGCAGAAGGAGGAACTGTACCACGTAGAGGTGGAGATAGAGGGGAAAGAAGGCCCGGTTGGACACCTATACAAGGGCAGTGTCAGAAGGTTAAATATTCCACAGGATTCTACGGGGAATCTTACGTCAAAACAATATCCAAACTCCAATTGCTCCTTCTCCCCTGGCTGCGTAAACAAACCCTGAGCAGCACCTCGTCTTCGACCACGGGAGCCCCGCAGGCCCGCCAGAGAGGCGGCAGCTCCATTCGGACCGAATAGACGGCCAATGATGAAGTATCCAATGGTCGAGACAAGCAGTGAGGAGCCGATGAAATGCACGAACACGAAGAGGAAAGTGAGGCGTATGATTGCGCCAAACCCCGGCCGATAAGCAAGGCCCCAGGCAAAGGCTGTGAGGACGAGGAAGAATGATAGTAGGTAGGTGAATGACGGATCAGGCCGGTGCCATGTGTTTTTGGTTTCTGTTCGAAGGTGTCAATAGTGCTCGGCTAGGGCCATGGCAATTGGCATCGCCAAGGTTGGATGTGTTTGCGCAATCGAGGCCTGAGCCGAGCTTGGAATATATAGACTCACGTTTCTAGATCCGATGGCATGGTCAGCATAGTTCGGGGGCCCGATAGGGTAGTCAAGAGTACTTACATGGTAGTATATCGATTTGAAGACCTTTTTAGGTGCGATTAACAACGAAGTCATTTCCCAAATGGCCATCTCAAAGTCCATTTGTGGAAATTTGAAGAGCCTTGTCCCATATCAGTGATTGCTTCTCGCGTCGAGGTTCTTTGATCCTACCTCTTGAAGAAGCGCGGCATGCGGACGCTAGACTGGGTTGCGGGTGTTGAACCGAAGTTGGCAGGGCCGGCATGTTGGCGGGGAACGGAGATATGAGGGTTCATGATCTTAGATCCCTTTTTTCTTTTTTTCTTTTTCGAGAAGGGAAATCAGTCTCGGAACATACACAATGCAGTCCGGTTGTTGTACGTGTATCCCGATGCAAGTTGGGCCCGGTTATGTCATCTTGGTCACGTGTTGGGGTATCTCCCCAGTCATTTCTTTATTTATTTTGTGTACATTTACCCATCTATATAGGTATGATTTGGTTTTCAATGGACATACTATTCCATATACTCTCATCGGCTCGAGTTTGATGTCTAGACAGTTCTTACCTCATATATCTTCTGAACAAGTGTCAATCCCGCTGGAAAAGGCTCCCTATCAAGAGAATCCACTCTGCAAGGGGTTAAAGACTCCGTACATACGGACGTACGGAGTACACATATGGTCAAGATATATGGATAGATAACCAGGGAGATACTGTACGGAGTAGAGAATGTCCTATAAGTATCTGGAATGTACTCCTATATATATACATCTAGATATATAAATGCTTATATACAACATATGTTGTAAGTGTATTTCTTTATTCACCACGGAAATCAACATCCATTATACAAATGTAGCTCCATCCCCCCACGGCTCCACTTATGTACTTTTAGTGTATACAACATATTGTTCAAAGGATTTCATAAGGAAAATATTGATATATCGAGTAATACGCATACACCATACCATACTCCGTACACATGTAGTATATAAGTATATATAGACTTAATATGTACCTAACTACGGAGTAGTCCATAATTAGTTAACTAGTCAGGTATCTTCATATAAATGTATTAAACCCCTGAATACTGTGCGTTGGCAGATCCTAAAAAGCCCAAGTATTTAGTTGCAATTTCTCCCTCAACCACTGTATCTTTCTTATTTCTCATAGATTTAAAAAGAATCCCAAAAGAAATCCAAAAGAAACCAAAAAAAAGAAAAAAAAAAAAGAAAACAAAGACATACAGTCCCACCGTTCACCGGAGTTTAAAAGTTCCCGCCAAACCGACTCACTCTCAGGAGTTCGTTCCACCTTGGTTACTTGTCTCTCTGCATTACTCGGCCCTGTTGCCAACCTTTTTACATTCTTTTTTTTTTTTTTTTTTTTTTTTTTTTTTTTTNAACATCCCTTGCTTCGCGGGACAATGACCAAGTGAATTACCCTTCAATCCGTCAAATTGGATACTACAGGTCGAGTCCATCAGTTTCTCCCTAAATCACCTTGTGAGACCTGATATCTGGTACGTTACAATCTAGCACTGACTTTGATTCCCTTGGATCCTTTCAATTACAAAGATGATCATCCCCTCACCCTCGTGTGGATGGGAATTGATCAGCCTGGAAGACAATAATTAACTTCTATTAGCGCAATTATGTCCCAGCAACGGGAAGCGTACTCTCCTCCCCATACACCTCCCTCCCAAACCGCGAGATACAATCCTTCCAAGCGTGGATACCCAGCTCGACCATCTATCCATGATGCTTTCCCAGATGTCATGGATAATCCGACAAGAATGAGTGAGTCGGGAGATGATCGAGACCCGCATGATCTGTCTCTATCCCCGCAACATGCTACGCGGACGTCGATTGTCGACAACATGCTTCTTTCGCTCGATCAATTTGCCCCTAGTTCATCTTTTCTAGACGACTACCGTCTTTTCAATTCCGCCTTCGAAAGCGACAATCACAGTCATTACTCGCAAGAATCTGATTCGCACGGCCGGTACCGCGGACACACATTCTCCTCCTCAATGTCCTCAGAACCAGACTACGGATACGAAGATGGGAATGACCGCTATGCAACGATCACGGCAGCTAAGAATCGGCGAAGCAACAGCAGTTCCAATCACCAGACAACACCGAGGCAGATGGGAAGCTCGCGCGGTGGTACCGGAACCATGCCACGAACAAACACTGCCCGAAAAGGCAGCAAAGGAAGCTCATCCTCCACCGTGGACTACTCGTACACAATCCCCAGAGCACGCACAGATCATGGCCTGGGCCGACGCTCAGCCAGCTTCGACTGTGGACCAAAACGGGCGTTCGCCCCTTATGCTGATTCCAGTGTTGGTCAGGACTCGACGCTGTACGACGATCACGATGCTGCACCCACCCCAAGTGTCCCAGCAGGACCCCGAAAGGTTCATGATTATAGTAGGACACCAGTAGCATCGCGACGGAACAGTATGAAATCTGCTCATGCCCCTCAGATTCGAAAGGTTCGACCTGAAAACATCGGCACGGGGACCCTCAGAACTCGGGACAACGACTTCCCAAATATGGATGACACGGATCTTGACCCCCCTCCGGCCATCACGGCATCGTTAGATCCTCCTGCTCCTAGCCCGACCATCTCCTATAACAAGCCTGCTTTTCCTCCCCCAGAACCAACGCCACCTACCACAATATCGAACAACATCTCCAGAAATCCTGTTACAAGCACAAAAGAACGTCCAGGTTTCTTCCGGCGTGTCTTTGGATCCAAGATTCCAGCCCCTGGTCCGGCAGATGCAGCAAGTATAAACGCCAATGACCTATCACACTTACAAGAAACCGAGAGCAGAGAAACCAATGGGACTGCCAGCCCAAGGGTACGGTCTCAGCAGGCGGCCAAGAGCTCTGCAGGTGCTTCTCCGTCCTCCGTTTGCACAGGACCCCATCAGGTTGTGAATAAGAAATCTTCATTCTTCCGTAGAAGGAAGAGATCGGTGCCTGAACACGCTCCTCCACCAATTGTAATTCCTCAACATCTTGCACCACAGACTATGGATAATGTGATGGCTCCAAGTCCTGTGAGCAGCCTGCGGCAGGTCATGAATCCCTACCTCGACGAGGAATTAGACCGAAAAGAAAATGCAGACTGGGAGGCTAAGATTCGACAACCGGCATTTTTGCAGGCGCAGAAGAAAAGAGAGAGTGTTTCAGCTCCTGGGGCTCCCAAAACGAAGAGTTCTCTTCAGCCCTCTACTGCCTCTCGTGGACAGGACCTTTCGCCCCTTGCGGAGAAGGATCGATCTTCGACTGGCGAAGTCTCCACAGATTTTGCTTTGCGGGAGCAGTCTCAGAATGTTGCTGCCTCTGCTACTCTGTCCCCCGTGGCGGAAGATTTCTCGCGCAGCATCAAATTACAGGTCGACGTTCCTCAAATCAATGTAGCCAGACTGGTGCTTCCATCTGAGGATGGGGTTTGCGAATCTCCTGTCGATTCTGTATCAACAGCGTCAAACTATCAGACCGCTGCGAACACACCACTCATTGAGCAGGAAGAGTCTCAACTAAGTGATGACACCGAGGATCAGACCGATGGACCTGGCGAAGCTACCGAAGATGGACCCACCGCTGCAGACCGGGAACAAGCTCAAAGGCTTTTTGACAGTCAGGATCAGGTGGTGGGCAACGAGCCTGCTGCCGCTTGGCTGGGTGACCCTGATCGGGCAATGGTTCGCGAAGCATACATGCGACTGTACAACTGGTCTAATCTCAACATTGTTGCCTCTCTTAGGGCTCTTTGTGATCGTTTGGTGCTTAAGGGAGAAACCCAACAAGTGGATCGAGTGCTGGATGCCTTTTCGACCAGATGGTGTGATTGCAACCCGAGTCACGGCTTCAAAGCTACTGATGTTGTCCACACCATTTGCTATTCTATTCTGTTACTCAACACCGATCTGCACTTGGCTGACATCGACTCAAAGATGACGAAATCCCAATTCGTTCGAAATACCATGCCCACTATCCACCGAGTGGCAATGGATGCCGCACCGGAAGGATTTGAGACGCTGCGTCCAGTCAACCGCTCCAAGACCCAACCCCAAGAAGCGCACTCTGCCCCTACATCGGCGCGATCTGCAACTTTCCCCCCAGAGGTCACCTACAGCTCGTTTGACAAAGATGGAGATGCCAATGTTGATGCTGGGCCTTTGGTTAACACGCCATTCACCGGAACAGTGAGAGCCTGGGAGCAACAGGTTGAAGCAGTACTCAAGGAATTTTACACATCCATCCAAAAACAAAGGCTGCCTCTGTTCGGAGCTCAACCAGAACGTGAAGTATCTCGCATGTCGTCCAACAACTTCTTGGGCCCCTCTAGCGGTACTCTTCGTAGGAGTCCCAGTACAATTAGCAAGAGTGGTTCCGATATCTTTCCTCGCGGTCGTTCTGCCAATTCAAGCCATGGAGCTGCGCGATGGTCATCCAAACCCCGCTCCCGAGCTGGGAGGCTTTATCCTCCTTCGATGATGGGCTCCAGCCGTACCAGCCTAGATGACCAATCATCTGTCTGGAGTCCGACTGGATCCAGTACCTGGAGTAAATATTCTTTGGGCAAGTTCACTTCAGCGTCTGTGGACTCTTTTGGCTCAGACTTCCCTCGCGGCGAATACCAACAATCAATTGGTTTTGCCAACGCTCTGAGCCAGGCCATCATTCGGGAGGACTCTGCTCCCTCAGTATACAGCTATGAGGAGCCAGAGCGAACGACCCCTCTACTTGAGGATGACACGTTGGCTCTAGCCGGAGCCCCGTGGGCCAAAGAGGGAAGCCTGAAGCATAAGCATCACCTAGATGCGGTGGACAAACGGGCGAAGGATCGGAACTGGAATGACTGTTTTGCGGTTATACAGCAAGGCTGGATGCGTCTTTTCTCGTTCAACAACTCCACCAAGTCGATGCGGCAAAAGACTAAACAGCGTGGGGGGGTTTTAGTCGGCGGCGGCAACTGGACAGAAAATGCAGAAGAGCTTTGGAAGTTCATGCTGCGCCAAACCATCGCCAGTGCCTTACCATCACCTGGATACTCCAAGTCTCGTCCTCATGTCTGGGCCCTGAGCTTGCCTACTGGGGCGGTTCACCTCTTCCAAGCTGGAACGCCTGAGATTGTCCGAGAATTTGTCTCCACGGCCAACTATTGGAGCGCGCGATTATCCAAAGAACCACTAGTAGGAGGCATTAGCAACATCGAATATGGATGGAGCGACAGTGTCATTAACAGCGCGCTGATCGGCGGTGAAAGTCGATCCCCGCCGCCTTCATCGGGCGCACGACCGAGTATTCAAAGCTCCATCCGAAGCTCCATCGATCATCAGGGTGTGCGACCCCGACTACCCGCAGATCGGGTTAACATCAGTGACTGGAGTCCACCCCAGCAAAGCATGGTCGCCTCTAATTTGACAGAGGAGGAACAGTGGAAGGCCCTGCAGGCCTACGTGCAGAATGTGGAAGATGATCTCTCTCGCCACAATGAGCTGCGTTCCGCGATGAACCTTGCATTCTCACCACGCCACCCCAACGCCGCCAAGGCCATGGCAAACTGGGAACGGAAATCATCGTATCTGTTGCGTGAGATTGTTAAATTCCGCACATATATCGACTCCCTACGCAACGCTATTGGCTCTAAAGAGAGAATTTTCGCTTCAACCAACTACTCTCAAGTGGATGAGGAAGCAACAACCATAGAGCCTACAGAGGCTGCAGTGTGATTGCATATTCCCCTCTCCTCTTCGAATACACTGGCTGTATCTAACCCCCCCCTCCTTTTTATCCTTCTTTTTTCTGGCTTGTGGAAAACGCCATGATACATACCTTCAAGAGCGACCTGATGTCGTGGTCTTTCCCTTATTTTTCTTTATTGTGACTTTTGTTTGATACAACTTTGTCTAGTATACCTCTCTTTCCTTCTAATGTTCTGTGATGGCGTGGATTACTGATTATTCCGTTTAATGCTTGGGACGGTGATGTGATGCTATGGATACCATGATTGTCGTTTTTACATATGAATATCATCGATTTGTATATTTCCTTCAATGTTGTTCCTTGTGTACATGTAAACTGTAGTTGTAGTTTGGTGATATATGCGTGGCATTAATGTACTTGGTATGAAGAGTGGGTGGCAATAACAATACATAATTGTGCCTGGCCGTGTGCATACCGTTGTCGTTGTATCCATGCAATTCACCTATGCCAAAATGCTCTTGCTAGATGACTTTTCAAATTCCTATTCAAACTTCATTTTCACTTCAGGATTTGAATCTCACAATAGCTTTATCTCTCTCTCTCTTTTCCAACTCTCTCTGCTTTTGATACATCAAAATACAACAATGAGCGCTCATTCGCCCATCGAAGCGGGTAGCGAGATGCAGGGAGTGGATACCCAAACACTAGGCGTCATCTCCCCCGTCACAACTACAGTGCGCACCCCCTCTGTGTCGGCATTCCAGACGCCAGATCAGACCTTGAATGATCTCAGTTCCGAATACTTCATGGCAGAGGACGCACCGAGGGGTCTCCCTCCGAACTCGGTAACACAGTCCCAATCTGAATACGCGCAAACAACTCCTTCAGAGCTGGATCATGAAGACCGAGACCATGAAGACCGAGACCATGAAGACCCTGAATTTACCATGACATCGACCCAACTAGATCTGGATGATCACAGCTTTATTCCTTCCTCGGTCGACCGCGACGAGAGCAGTTTATTCCACCCATCGAGCGAAAATGGCGACCACGAACGCGGCAATAACCAAACCCTAATCGAAGAGCACGAAATGCGCCGCAAACTGATGGACATTGAGTCGAGCTTTCTGCCGGAACCCTCGACAATTGATGTGGCTGCGAGCGGTCCCACTGCTGGCGCGGATGATACGTACCTCGTTGGGGTTCCCAAGCATGACCCTACAGACACAACGCAGGACTCCTCACAGCTCTCATTCATAGAACCAGCCGGGACAAACCCGGTGGATGACGAGGAACACAGCGAGGAGGAGCAGCCGAATACGAATTTGGACTCGGCACCTAGCCCTGCAGAACGACATGAGGACAATTCCTTGCTTGACTCCCTCTCCTCGTCACCTACGGCAGCTGCAGCGCTGCGCCGAAATCAATCCACATCGTCCGAAAATGCGCAGGAAACCAGCCAACTCTCTCAGGATGAGCGCCCCTTTAGATCTGAATTTTCTATGGCCGAGAACGAATCGCAGCTCACTCCCTCGAAACTTCGAAACACCTCCCGCAGCCTGTCGCCCGGTGCGTCGCACCTCTTTAGTGACCAAAGTGGCAGTGCTACTGGTAGTCGTAGAGCCAGCCGACCGAAGTACCTGACTAGCCGACAATCAGCCCATCGTCTCTCACACTCCTCGCTCGCAAGTAATAACACCGAAATAACTCACAGCGATGCCACACTGGGCGCGGACTATGCCCTTCAAACAGGAGGCGCGACATCTGACAACTATGGAAGCTTACACCCTGGAAGTCGTGCGCATATGGCCAGGACAACTAGTCTCGGCAGCATGGCATCTGGGATCTCGGGGTATAGCGAAGAAAATCCACTTGACAAAAGAAATACACCTGGTCCAACGGATGGCGGCCTACATACACTAGAGGAGGAAGGCTCACCACATTCTCGTGCCGGTCCTGTTGACCATGAAGACACCTCAGCACCAGCAACGCCAAAGGCGAAGCCACTAGACAGCAATGTCCCCACTGATACAGCAATTGCCGATCGTGTTAAAGGCATTCAGATTCCTACTACGTTTGCACAACGGTTCCGGGAAGACTTCCAAGCGTCCCCAGAGAAGCTTTTAGGGGCCTCGACCCCTGCGTTTGCGAAAAGTGGCCGGAACTTGACCCTCAAGGAACAAAGCAGCACCATTGATCGCCTGGCGAAGGAGAACTTTGACCTGAAAATGCGAATCCATTTTCTTAATGAGGCGCTGAACAAGCGATCCGAGGAAGGCATCAAGGAGATGATCTCGGAGAATGTTGAGCTCAAATCAGATAAGGTAAAGCTCTCAAAGGACAATCAAAGCCTGAGACGCAAGATTCGGGACTTGGAAAAGCAAGTGAAAGACCATCAATCGGACAAGGATTCTATGGTCAATCATGACCCCGAAGGATCAGAGGAAGGTGATCGCGACTCGGCACAAGACGAAGAGATCATCTTCTTACGCGAACGGGTTGAAACTTATGAACTCGAGATCGAGCGAATGAGATCGGAAACAATCGTACGGGAAAGCGAGAAGCGACGGTTGGCTGAGATGGTCAGGTCGCTCAGCGATAATCGTGCGGGAGAGTCCGAAGCAGGCGCGAGAGAAGAGCGAGTAAGTCAGAGTCAGATGGACGCAACCAATCAGGTCCAAGCTAATTAGCCATGCAGGAGATGTGGAAGGATATGCTTGACGCAGAAACCTCAGCACGAGAGCAAGCCGAGGAAGAAAATCGAAGACTTCGGGATGAGTCGATTCGTTTACGGAGTGAGATGTATTCTGTCACAAAGCCTGGTCAATACGACTCTCTTTCGTACACCTCTGATAGAGATGGCAACCGAGTTCCCATCGTTCCCAACAGCACGCTTGTTGTAGAGCTGGGGCTCCTCAAACAGGAAAATGCAGAACTAAGAAAAGAAGTTAGTGCTCAGACTTCAATGCTTACATCTCGCAACCGAGAAAAGGAACGTCTTTATCAGGAGATCGAAGAATTGAAGCTCGGCGAGCGTCGTCATGTTGGCCGATCCATAGCTGGAGACAGCATCTTCGACCGTTCCGCCTCGCGCACTCACATCCGACCATCGTCTCAGGCTAGCGATGGAACGGGCATGTCACGCAGCGACATGGACCGTGATGAACTCGAAGCCCGGAATGGACAACTCCGGGACCTAGTGTCGACTCTCAAGCTTGAGAATCAAGCCATCCGAGCCGAACTTGAGGATTATATTGGAGAACTAGAGGCTCTTGACAAAGCATACCAGGCTGATGTTGATCAAGCTGAAGAGGAGATGCAAAATCTACAGCAAGAACGAGATCAGGCCGTACATATGGCAAACGAACGAGATGCCGCTTTCCAGGACCTGCGGGCCGAGGCGCAGGAAGAGTTGGATACACTTGGAGACGAACTCGACCAGAAGATTGTTGAGTGCCAGCGCATGAACGAAGACCTAAGAAATCAGGATGAAACCCTTAGGGTTTTGCAAGCCGAGATGCGGTCTGCCAGCGAAGGCATCATCCGCCTTGAGGAGGACGCACAAAACAACCTGGCCGCATACAAATCTGTGCAGCAAGAACTTGAGGAGACCAATCGCGAGATGGAGTCTATGGAGAAGAGCCTATTTGAGGCTAACACCAAGGTGCAGCGGCTGACGGTGCAGATCGAGTCGAGCCAGAATGAAATTGCTTTCCTTCGCGAAGAACAAGACGGTGATAAGATCCGCATCGGAGACATCGAATCGGATCTGAAGAACTACCATATGAGCTTGGTCAGTGAAAAAGAGAAGACTAGAGAACTCGAGCAACGACTGGCAGATGAACGTCACCAGCGAGAGGTGGTTGGAAGCAAGGAGAAGCAAGATGTCCAGCGTATCATGAATGAATTGAACCGCGAAGCTTCAGCTTCCAAGGAGGAGGTCCGACGTCTGAAGAAGAGCCTTTCAGCCCAGGAGATTGAAACCTCCACCTGGCGAGAACGGCTGATGGACCTTGAAAACAATTTAAGAGAAACTCTGGGTGATCTCAGCGGCAGTCGGTCGAGCTTGATCACCAATATCATGAAGCTGCAAAAGGAACTCGAGTCGACCGCCCTTGACTTGGAGAGCATCCGCTCGCAGCTAGACGAGAAAGAAACTCTGCTTCGAAACCGCGACGCTCTGCTCGAGAGTCATGGGCTTGAGTCACGCAAACTCTCAGAACTTTTGGATCGCGAACGACACGCGCGCCGAGCCGACAAGCAGTCGTTTGAGTCGTCGTTAAAATCTCACCAGCAGGCATCCCGGACCATTACGCAAAGCAATTCCCGTATCACAGATCTGGAAAAAGCGCGGACCGAGGACCGCAAAAGATACGCATCGCTGGAACAGCAATTCAAGGACCAGCTTAGCGAGAGGAACGTCATGTTCCTTAACCTTTGGAAGAAAATATCTGGGCTTTGCGGGCCGGACTGGGCGCACTCCAACAGTCTTATCAACGGTAATCTTCCGAGCCAGGAGGTCATTGGGAATATTTTGTTCTGGCCGGGCTTCAGCCGCAACCTTCTGCTTGCAATGAAGACTGTCGAGGGTGTGATGGCGAATTTCAAGACTCGCATCAAGAGCATTGACCACGAGTTGACCAAGCGTTATCACACGCTTGAGCTGTCATATAACGGACGTATCAAAAAGCTCGAGCGTCTCGAAGAGGCTTTGAAAAATATGCGATCCGGTCGCGGACAGTCGAGCTCCACGCCGGAGATGTCTAAATTGCGTGGCGAGAACCGTCTACTGAAAGCTGAACTCAATCTGCTTCAATCCAACTCACGAGGACAGGGTCCTGCGTCTGCGGCTGCGGCTGCCGTCATGGCATCGGGGCCCCGATCCCCTTCTTTAGCGTCAATGGCAGAGTCGGAACGATCCCTCGGGCGTTCTAGCTCTACAGCTGTCGCTGAAAGATCTCGCCCCGAAAAAGGCCTCGCTCGCAGTGTTAGCGGACTTCCGCAGCCCTCTCACTCCTCTTCTAGCAGCACATTAACCAACAACAATACTGGAACGATGATACCACGCACGCGCAGCTCACACAGTGGCTGGGATGGTGGCGATGAGAAATGGATTCACAGGCTGCATGAGCTGGAGAAACGACTCAAATCTGAACGTGAAGGTCGCCTCCTAGACCGCAGTGGCGCTCGCAAGCGACTCGAGGAGCGCGATGCTGAGAACCAGAGACTTCGAGATCAGCTTAGCCGGGAACGTACGCGGCGCGGGCCTTCCGGGACCCTTGCAGATGGCGGCAATCGCAGTCGCCCTCCTGTCTCAGATGAAGCTCTCAGCTCCAGTGAAGGGGAGGGCATCACCGTCGACATCGAAGTTTGATTTCGTCAGTTTTCTCTTGTACTATATAATACCCACCGTCTGTTTGTGTTTCGCTTCCACATTACACTTATCGCATCTGCTTGTAATGATCATTTTACGAGGATTATGAGCCAAGGAAAGGCGTTTTATTTTATTCGGGGGTACAACATACAACATCTTGTTGAGGTGATTATCAGGGTTTTTGTGCATTTCATTTTTTGTTTCGTTGTACTTTATACACACGTCCATATGCTCTATCAAGACGAATCCAAACTTTGTATGGTACATTCCAATCTACCGCAACGATACCTTGAGCGAGAAGTCCACGATTCCCGTACCCTGGTGGATCGAGCTGGTAGACAAGATATCGACATCGGCACAGACATACGCCGGCGCATTCTCTTCCGTCAACCCACCACTCACCTCAATCAAGAAAGCCTTCTTTGAGGCCCATTCGCGCTTCAGCTGCGCCGCAGCCTCCCGCACCCCCTCGGGGGTAAAGTTATCCAGCATAATAATATCAGCCCCAGCGCCAATCGCCGCATTAGCCTCCTCCACACTCCGACACTCAACCTCAACCTTAGTCGAGAACCCACCAGTAGCCTTGGCCGCCTGCACGGCGCGCGGGATCGCCGCCGCAATAGACTCAATCGATGACGGGTCCGCAACACCGCCGTCTGCCGCAGCCCGGTTGTTCGCGCACGCCCACACGTGGTTATCCTTCAGCATGGTCATGGAACTCAGATCATGGCGGTGGGGATCGGCGCCGCCAGCAAGCATCCCGTATTTCTCAACTAGCCGGAACCCAGGCGTTGTCTTCCTTGTGCCAGCCAGAATACCTTGCCATCCTTGCGCACGCAGCGCAGCGAGCATGGAGGCACTCTTGCTAGCGATACCTGAGCAACGTGCGAGAATGTTTAGGGCTACGCGCTCGCCGAGGAGGATCTTGCGGATGGGGCCGCGGACGGTTGCGCAGTGCTGGACTGGGGTGATTGTTTCGCCTTCTTTGATATGCCATTCGATTCTGGATGGGTTAGAGCGGTGAGCGTGGGATTATGCGTGGGGCATGAATGGAGGAGTGGAGGGCTAGGAGACTTACGTGCAGCCTAGTTGCGAGAAGACCTCGTCGAAGAATGGTACGCCTGCGACGATACCCTGGGAGGGTGGATCAGTTAATGTTTCTTCTCATGGATAGGTAGGAATGCCTTATTATCAAGTCGGTTGCTTTACCTTGCTCTTTCCTAGTAGTCGGGCCTCGCCCTCTGACTCGCCAACGACAAAACCGCCATAATCCAGGCTAGGGCAGTCCTCTTCCAACCAGGATGTTATGAAGCGCTTGTAGTTGCCGGGTAGTAGATGACGCAGATCTCCGTGAGCCGAGGCCATTGTCAGTAGAGTGGATTGTAATAAGCGATTTGAATCAAGTGTTTGATTGGAACAGTTCAGTGTTCAGTGTTTATGTTGATCTGCGAGTTCGCAGGAAGTTCCCCCGCGCGGGGTGAAGAGGCTCGGGTTGACCCGGTCTCCGATTGTGGCCGAGGTCACGTGGGAGTATACTAATGTACATTCGATTGTTGGTACACGGAGTACTCCGTACGGAGTATTCATAGCTTAGTTATATTATATCACCTTGCACTTTTATATACTCCCAAATATACTCCTAAATAGGTATGGTTATTGTACAGAAAGAGTAACAAGCCCAGGCTAACGGGCGTAGTCATGGCTATGCCCCCGGGGCCCGTTATTAAGATGCCACAAATATAGTTAACTATAAATCACATATACCCGTAACTCCAGCGATAAAGACAAAATAGTAATCTCGTATAGCTCCACATTCCGGGAATACGGCACACTAAAAAAGATGGATCGTCACGGGCTTGACATTCCCAGTGGAGAAGAGATTCTTCTCGAAGGGAGCGGGTCAGGGCAATTGAGAACTGCTTTGACTTGTTATGTTGTATACTTCTATGCATACTACATACTATACATACTACATACCTATTAAGCATATAGTTGGGTATCAGTTAGGTATTTAGTTAGTTTAGAGATGTATATCCATATCCATGATGTCATATAAAGAACATCGGATTTAAAGAAAAGAAATTCATCGGAACAGAAACGGGCTGCCGAGGATCCGGGACGGAGATAACTTGGTCAGCTTCGGCACTTCATTTGGATTTGGATTTGATTTTGATTTATTGTTTACGGAGTAATGTGTGTTACAATGTGTATACTCCGTACAAAGTTGTTTACCGAGGTTCCTTGATAATCATACATGTCTAGGCTGGTCCAAATCTCCACTTCTCTTGTAAAAAAAAAATTTGTCTCATGGTACGGAGTATGTACTATGCTTCTTTTGCTACACCCATTTGAATCATGCCTTCCATGCCTTGTACACAGTCTTGCAGCCAAACAATTGACCCTTCTTCAGCAGAACCATGGACCGCCACTCAGGCTCGTTGATCGCATTCACAAACCGGCTAGGTTCTACACAGAAACCAGCTCCCTCATGGTGTGCCGGCGCACCATTGATCGATGGTACATCAACATACTTGCCAGTGTAGAACTGGAAGGCAGGCTCGGTGCTGTGCACCTCGAGATACAGGCCCGTGCTTGCGTTGCTGAACTGCGCCAGGCGGCGCAGCGGCAAGCCACGAGTGTCTAGCGGAATCTTGCTGGGATCGGACTCCAGCACAAAGACGTCGTCGATGTGTGCGCCCGTTGCAGCAAGCGTGAACGGGGTGGTCACGTCGCGGGGAAACTTAGCGACCCCACCTGAGGGGATTCCCGTGCTATCGAGCGGCAGATAGTCGGCTGTAGCGAGTTGGGCGGTAGTGCCCGAGATATCGGGACCATCGCCAATGTTGAAGTAGCTATGAGAAGTGGGGGAAGCTTGGTTAGCGGGGGGGGGGAATAGCTCTAATTTTCGAGATTGATGTCGTCATCAACTTCGAAGGGAGAAGGGTCTGGGTCTTTACCTGTGGTTGGTGAGGTTGACTACAGTCTCCTCGCACTCGTTACCAGTGAATTCCACCTCGTACTCGGCCGTCAGGACGGTCTTGGCATCGCCCTCCTTGCTGGCGGTGTACCACACACGCACCTCGACCGTACCAGGGTACCCCTCCTCGCCATCTTTGCAAATGTACTTGAACAGCAAGGCGTCGTGGCCATTGCGCTGGACGGTGTGCGGACCGTCAAAGACGCGCTTACCCCAACCCTGCTCACCACCATGCAGAGAATTGGGGCCATTGTTCTGCTTCAGTTGGATCTTCTGGCCATTCAGGTCCTGAATCAGACCATCCTTAATGCGGTTTGCAACGCGGCCAATGGTGGCACCATAGTGCGGGGAGTTGTGCTTGACATAATCATCTTGCGTGGGGAAACCCAAAACGAGATTCTTGCCGCCGACACGGAATTCTTGGATGATGGCGCCCAGAGGTAGGAAGGTAAATGCAGCTTGTTCCGGGGCGGACATGATGAGATTTGCTTTTGTTTATTTTGATTTTTATTTTCCCTGGAGAGAATGGTGGGGGAAAGAAGAGTTTATACATTCATTTTGGTCGACATGACGTTACAACCCCGCAATCTGCGGGATCAATCACCGACAACATGACACCTTTCAATTTCTTGTTTAGCATAAATGTTGATATTCAAAGCATTAAGAGGTGTTGCTCTGAGAGGGTCCTTGATGTTTAAGGTGATTAGGCTAAAAGAGAGCTTGGAATTAGCCTTAGGGTAAAGGTCAACCCGTGACCCGTGACCCGTGACTTCCCATATAAAACGGGGCTGGGCCCAAAATTATATCCATGAATGTGATAATTATCAAATTATCAAATTATCAAAAGGTTAAAAGATATATCCCATATATCCCACAAGGCCGTAAGGTCCATGTATTGAATCGGTATTCTCCAATCAGAGCTTTACACGGAACTACAATAAACAAAATATCACGCATAAAGCGGAGATAGCACATCGGTGTTAGGGTAATCCTGCATCCGGTCGGAGGAAACGGGGTCCCGGCGTCCGAAGGGATCTATACCCCGGACTCGTGTCGGCCCACCTGAAAAGAAAAAAAAAGGATAAAAAAAAAAAAAGGAGATATGCCAAGGTTTTGAGGATTAATAATTGACAGGTACCTAAATAATAGAGGATTGGCATTGGGTTGGCATTTGTATTAGGCAGGCATTTTCTTGTTTATAGGCCAAGTTGACCTAGTAGATTGATACCTGGGGCTGTGTTAGGGTAGCGCGAGACCGAATACGATAAACGAATACCTATACGACCTCTAAGTTTATATGATATTCTACTGCGTAATTCTGATGTACATACTCCGTACAACATACAACATAAACATATTGTACGGAGTACAGAACTTTTGTATCGGAGCATTTGACCCATAAGGGCAAATCGGGATTTCGGCGACTTTGATAGCCCCCGGGGCCTTATAAAGCAAAAACTCACGTAAGCAGCAAAAATCGCTCAAAATGTGGAGATTCGGAAGTGAAAATCGTTGTGTAAGACCCGCGGGCGGATATCCGCTGAGTCAGAGGATCAATAATCAGAAGATGAAAGAAAAAAGAAAAAAAGAAAAGAAAAAGAACTCCTTGGAGCCCGAGTTATTCCCGTTCTGTCTACATCTTAGTCAGATCCCATATCCCTGGAAAGCCCTAAAAGAGCAGCAAATCGGCATCTTCCTCCGGATCTCTTCAGATCTTCTCCTGGTACCTTAAAAAAAACCTGGAGAGTATATAGCATATAGCATATAAAATATCGAATGAGATCATTTCCCGTTTCGGATGGTGTAACGGTGACACCCCAAAAACTTCAATTGGAATTAAGAGAATAAACGCCTCCTTGAAACCTCCCCGTTTTAAAACTCCAGATAAAGAAAACAAAATAAAACCAAACTCCAAATCCCGAAATACCGATTCACTGTACAGAGTAATTAGGATCCCAATTGCGCCCAAATCCAGTCAAAAAGAGACCTTGTGGGGGAAAATAGCCCCAGAGGAGAGAAAAGAAAAGAACATGTATAGTATACATGCACCACGTCATACGGCGTTAAAAAAAAAAGAGTCCAAAAGAAAGTAACCCCTCCAAAAAAAAAAAAGACAAGGGCTCAGATCGAAGTGATCTCTGTGGGATTCGGATTGAGGAACTGGTTGAAATCCTCATAATCGTTCTTGGAATCAAGATATGACCCTTGAGACAAGCAGTTCATGGGCACCTGGCGATTGAACATAGGCGATGATAGTTGCTGGTCGTCAAAGGGCATATTGGAGTAATCGGCCGTGGACATCAAATCCATCTCATCGAAAGGATTGAACCCGTTACTAGGCCACTGTTGTGGACCTTGCAAAGCTAATGGGTTGACCACCCCTTGCATCGACATGGGCTGGACGAATTGTGGAGTGGTGGGCATCTGAGGCTGAGGCTGAGGTTCGGTCTTGATGGGCGCACGTGTCGTGGGACTATATGTTGGCGGCGTGGGCGGCATGTGCTGCTGGGAGAAAGCATCGGATGAGAAGCGCGAACGGGGCACTGGTGACTGGGGGCTATCAGAGCCACCGTCGGAAGACTCCTGGCGTTGCATGCCGGCATTGGTGTGCCATAGATCCTGCTGGAGGGATTCGGGGTTTTCTTCGAAGCGCTCACCCTTGGAGCCGTCCAGGGCACCAAGGCGCATGAGCAAGTCGTGAGTAAGTGGGTGACCATTGGGTTCGAGTTTCAGCTGCTCGCCGGGCCAGCCTTCGCCTTCGATGTTGCGTCGGTAGAGTTCCTGGAGACCATGGACCAACCATGACTGTTGCTGCTCGAGCATCTCAACGTATCTATATCAAGAGACAGCTGGTTAGTGGGGGATTCTTTAGGGTTTGTGAATATAGCTATTTAGCTTACCCCTTCGGGTACACTTTGTCATGCGCCTTCTTGCGCTCTCCAAAGACACAGATGGCATTATCTGCACGACAACGGGAACAAGGGCTGGATCCGTCACACTGTCCGGGGGGGTCAGTGTATGTTGGGACGATTGCTCGTCTTTTTTTTTTTGTGTTATACATACCTTGGATTTCTTCAAACGACACCGATCACATGCTTTGCATACTCTTTTACGCACATTGCTGTCAGAATGCGAGTGCTCGGAGGTTGGCGTTGATTGGCGAGCTGCCATGATTTATGAAGTCGAAAAGTGAGAGAGAGAGAGAGAGAGAGAGAGAGAGAGAGAGAGAGAGAGAGAGAGAGAGAGAGAGAGAGAGAGAGAGAGAGAGAGAGAGAGAGAGAGAGAGAGAGAGAGAGAGAGAGAGAGAGAGAGAGAGAGAGAGAGAGAGAGAGAGAGAGAGAGAGAGAGAGAGAGAGAGAGAGAGAGAGAGAGAGAGAGAGAGAGAGAGAGAGAGAGAGAGAGAGAGAGAGAGAGAGAGAGAGAGAGAGAGAGAGAGAGAGAGAGAGAGAGAGAGAGAGAGAGAGAGAGAGAGAGAGAGAGAGAGAGAGAGAGAGAGAGAGAGAGAGAGAGAGAGAGAGAGAGAGAGAGAGAGAGAGAGAGAGAGAGAGAGAGAGAGAGAGAGAGAGAGAGAGAGTGTGTGTGTGTGTGTGTGAATATAGTAGGGGATTTGGACCCTTAGCTATACTTCCAGTACCGAGTAGGATCGACGTCAAGTGGAGGGTCAATGATATAATGATGTTAACAGATCATTAAAAGAAAGTTCAAATAAAGTAGACGGATGCAGATAGGGAATCCTTGGGACCGTGGAGATAGGAAGGTTAAGAAAAAAAAATAATAGAGAGTATAGGTAGTAATGGGGAAGAGAAGTAATATATGAGTGAAGTAATAGAGACTCATGAAAAGTAACCTCCAAGGTCACCATGGGAGTAGATGTGCATATATAGGAATCACGAAAAAGAGGGGGCCTTTCTAGTTTAGGAATTTATTTTATCTTTTTATCTTTTTATCATTTATTGTATTATTTATTATTTATTTTTTATTTTTTATTAGAGTCATGGATGTCTAACGGAGTTAGAACTCTCTCTCTCCCAGAGAGAGCATAAAGGGATCGGATCGAAGATCATAAAATACAATACAATCCCATACATTGAAAAAATACAGGGATGATTCGGCATTTGCTTGACGGAGCTCGGAGACTTTAAACCTGACGTATATCCGAGTGGACTACATTTCCGGCCACACATTTTATTTTTGATTTGATTGAAGAAACAACATATCTAGAAATAGAATCTCCCTGGGAATCTCTCTAACATAGAATATCGAATCTAGAATCTATGGCAAAATAGTAGAATAGTAAAATAGAACAGAATGAAGCATAAAATATGAATTCATATTCTTGGCATATCTGAGCATAACCCTACTATTAAGAGCGTATAAAATTAAAAATCAAAAAATCAAAAAATCAAAAATCGGCAAGGCCATGCCGAATTGCATGTTGCACCCGAGATTTCATTATATTATGTACATGTATTCCGAGGTAACTAACTAGTTAGTTATACTTATTCCAAGATTTGTATATTTAAGAACATTTAAGTATTAAGTATTAAGTATTAAGAATTAAGAATTAAGTATATAGATACACAACATTCAACATTAACAATCATTAAGAAATCATCCCGAGGTCATTTCAAAGCATGATTCATGACCTAGACAGGATTATTACCAATTGTTACCCCGGTCAAGGTGACAAAGTCCATGACGTGACCATTCTGTTCATTGCCCAATAAGGAACTATGTCCCTTTTTAGGATCTCTCTTTACTTTTTGTATGTACTCGGTATAATCCATGGGCTAGACCACTTTTCTAGAACGTATCCTGTTTCTCTCCTTCTCTCCTGTTTCTATCCTTGTTTCCTATATTTCCTATTTCCTATATTTCCCTATTTCCCCCGTTTCACACAGTTCCCTCGGCTGATATTCCGTGCAGTTCACAAAGCTTAGCTCAATACTTACCGCATTTGGAAATATGTGACGACCTAGGCTAGATCCTATCAAATCCTATCAAATCCAATTCAACTCAAAATTCAAATCTCAACCCGTGGGAACTCTCTCCATCGAGCAGCATGTCCCGTACCGTTTGAACGGAGACGTATTCCGAGTCCATTCACGCTCTTCACGCTATTCACCCTATTCACTCCGAAGGTGGGCTTTGGCTTGCTCCATGTTTCTCTTTCTCTCCCTCCTCCCCTCCCCCCAAGTCAATTGCTACACAGATATTGCCCAACCAAAAAATATATATCACAAGGGGTATAGTATAATCTACATCTTTTTTTTTTAATAATATACAATCTCAATTATCCATCAACAAGAGCAGTGAAAGCACCAAAGTTGACAGACACAGCAACCCCCATAGTATTTTCGACGAGGTACCTTGTGTTTTTCGGTTTCGTTCTGGATTTCACTCTGTTCCTGACCCTGTTTGCCGTTTGGTTCCGTTGTCTTCCGGCGTTTAATAAACTCCCACGCTCGACTTCGACGGGATCGGGTCTCGCCTGCAATCGCATCTACAGCGGTTGTTGGTAGGGCATTGTGCGATGGTTCGGCGCACTGGGGAGGACGTGCACCGTATTGGTCATGAAGTCGTCGAGCTTCGACAACGCGACGGACTAGATCTATCCAGTCATTAGCTCAACTCTCTCTCTCTCTTTCTTGCTGATATGTCATACGGGCAAAGGTCTCCTCAATGTTGACCGTCTCGCGAGCGCTGGTCTCCATAAATCCACAGCCATGCTTGCGCGCATATTCGAGTCCGTCGCGGGATGTCACCACGCGATTATCCTTGAGATCACATTTATTGCCCGCGACGATTTTCACCGGCGGTGGCAGGCCAATCTGGCCTATGTCTCCTACGCCTCCTAAACCTCCGGATTTCTTTCCCAACTCCTGGCGCAGTCGCTGGTTGTCCTCAACGCGTTGTTCCGCCTCCATATCGATCATGTCCATGAAATGATCCAGCGTTTCAAGACTCGAGGGATTGGTGATATCGTACACTAGGAGGAAGGCGTCCGAGTTCAGGGTCGAGGCAGACCATAGCCCACGATACTCCTCCTGGCCTGCGGTATCGGTGATGGAAAGAACGTATGGGTGGCCATCGACGTTGCGGGTAACGGAGTAGGAATCCTCTGGGCCCGATTAGAATTGGAATGGCATCGGAATGGGCGCGCAATACTCCGTACCGATAGTTGGATCATATCTAAAAATTGAGAGAGATTAGTGTTAAAATATTCAAGGTCGATTCAGGGGGGTTCCTCACTCGTGAACCCATTGACTACGGACCAGCCGCATGGTGATGGAGGATTTGCCTGCATCCCGATCTGATCAGATCTCGATCGCGCGAAACCCGGAAACATGGCACCGAATCACGGAGTCAGGATATTCCCAGGGGACAAGAGAAGCAACATACCACATCCACCATCTCCGCAGATGGTGATTGAGATCTTGTCCATGGCCAATGGACATTGGAGAGAGTGAAGAGGGGGGAGATGGGGAATGGGTTGACAGGGGTTATTAATATAGTAACATAGGGGGTTATCAGTACTCCGTATAGCTTACTATCTATAATTCTTATTGCTCTAATATCTTTCTTACCTCTGTACTCCGTAGATGTGTACCTAATAATACTATATTATTGATGAATCGGTCTATAATTGTCATTGTGATACATCTTATGGGGGTTTGCCTCATTGATGTGGTTATGGGAGTGGATGTATAACATTGGACACATTGGACACATTGGACACGATTTCTACATTTTAGAATATATAGAAATAGAGAAAGAAATACGGAGTAGAGAAAGAGAATTAAATATTATATATAAAAGACAGTTTGATCTATCCTGAAGAGAATGTCAAATCTCCCCGTATAAGAGATCTATTGGCGAGTGCTTCCCCACATTTGTACTTGGGAGACATCAAGTCCTCTGTGTTTCTCTTCCTCTCTCTCTCTCTCTCTCTCCCTCTCCCTCTCCCTCTCTCCCTTCTACAAATATCGAACACACTCATTTTTATAAAACCACAAATAACAATATTTTGACGCAATCTTTCACGTCTGTCCAGGTTGTCATTCCGCGGGGCGATGGAACTCGGTCTGGGCCACAAATATTTTAATCATGACCAACATGAACACCTTCAACTTGGAATATGATGAAGAACATCAGGACTCATCACAACCACCCAACCCTTCATATACGACATTTTCCAACGGAAATTATGCCTTCGGTACTATGCTACCTCAGAATACGGATCTACCTCTCCAGAACTTCGCACGAGCACAGCCTTCGGACCTACAAGGACCCAGGTCTAATATCATGCTCACATACGACGGGGTTCCGACCTCAGGTATCTCTATGCCAATGAACATGAACGCCACCAACGCCTACACCTACGATGTTTCAGCCACCTACCCGGCCACCACCATGGGGATGCCTCCGCAGATGGATCATTCACAGTTTCAGTCTACATACCCACCCTTCGCACCCTCTATGACGATACCCCATTATTCCCAGCCCGCTCACCCAGCACGCAATGAACCATATGATATAACCACCGACTCGACAGCCAATTTTGAGGATTCCGATTTTTCAGGTCGCACGAGTGACTGGTCGCAGGCCCAAGCACAAGCACAAGCACAAGTGCAGGTTCAGCGCGTTCAGCGACAACCTCCGGAGCGCCGCCTGCCTTCTGGCCAGCCGTACCGTGCATCCCAACCGGTAGCTATCCAGCCCAAGAAGCCCGTTGCTGCCAAAGGTGAGTTGTGTCTGTGTCTAACACTCCCCGCTAGACTCTAGCCCATAGTATCACTGACACTGGGACGCGCAATCAGAGGATTTCTCGCCGGGGCTGGAAAAGCCCGAGATTGGCAACACTGAACATACCGGCATCTATTCAACAACTGGCTTTGACGTTCTGGGAGCGTTGGTATGTCTTTTATTTCCATGGAGAGGATCTGACGATATACTCACCTTGTTCAGGGCCGTGTGGCTATGCGGCCCAAGCCTAAAATCAACATTGGCGCGGTCGATCTTTCATGCGCCTTTGTGATGTGTGATATCTTGATGGAGGATCATCCAATCGTCTATGTATCAGAGGCCTTTGAACGACTAACCGGCTATACTAAAGATGAAATTGTTGGTCAGAATTGTCGATTTCTTCAAACGCCCGACGGCAAGATCAAGGCTGGCGCTAAGCGCACCTTTGTTGATGAACAAACTGTATATCGGCTACGGTCAACCATCGACGATCGCAGTGAGATCCAGGCTAGTATAATCAACTACCGCAAGGGTGGACAACCCTTCATGAATCTTATCACGATGATCCCCATCCAGTGGGACTCGGATGTTTATCGGTATTACGTCGGATTCCAGATCGATCTGGTTGAAAAACCAGATGCCGTGAGGGCGAGAAATCCCGGTATGCTTTGCTGCATTCTTCGTGGCGAGTGCACTCACTAACATTGTATAGATGGTAATTATAGCATTAACTATCAGCGCGATCAGCTGCCACAGTATATAGTCCCACCACCAGATATATACTCCTCACGACCAGACCTGGGGTTGCGATATGGCCATGACGAAGTGACTACCATTCTCAGCGCCATTAGTGCAGCTGGCAATGATGTCAACCGGCACTATCTGGATCGCATTCTGGTTGAGAATACCGATGATGTGATCCATGTGCTTTCATTCAACGGTGAATTCTTGTATCTGTCGCCCTCTTGCCACAAGATTCTAGAGTACGATCCGGTCGAACTAGTCGACAAGACTCTGTCCACCATCTGCCATCCCAGTGATATTGGTCCTGTAATGCGCGACTTGCGGGCGATCACGACAACTGCTCCAGTGAGTGTCGTGTATCGTATCAGACAAAAGCACAGAGGATATATGTGGTTTGAGAGTCACGGCGCGTGGCATATCGACCCGAATCGGGGACGGAGGCATCTTGTCATGACCGGCCGCCCACGACCTGTCTACGCCTTGGATCAGATTGCCCGCCTGGGCTCATCCGCTGCGCTGGCTGAAAATGACGTCTGGGCCAAGATTTCTTTGTCTGGTGTCATTCTGTTCGTCACGACCAAGGTGAAGCCGGTGCTCGGCCGCTCGCCTGACGAACTAATCGGTAAAGGCATACAGGAACTTATGGAGCCCGAGATTGGTGGCACTGCCACCATCACGCAAGCCCTAGAGGCAGCCTGTGGTGGACAAGGAGCTGGCATGACCACCCTTACAGGCAGCGGCAAAGAAACAGATGAATTGCCCTCATTCAAACACCAAATGTTGCATAAGAAAGGCCATTACATTTCAGCACATACCACATTGTACACGGGTGACGCACGGAAGGGAATCAAACCGACCTTCCTTGTCGCCCAGATCCGATTTACTCGACCCTTCCCCCAGTCCGCCACTGCCATTTCAGCCGCCGAAGACAACAGTCTCGCCACGCTTACCGGCACTGCACAAAAAACAACCCTTACTGTCGATAACCCCGTCCCGCCCCAGCAGTACGGTGCCCTTGATCAACGCATGCCCGATCTATCAACCCTTATCGGTCTCAACGGTCTGCCCACTGGCAACCGCAGCATATCACCCTCTGCCGACCCAGCAACCTTCTTTACCGAACTCAATCCCACCCGCGGATCGAGCTGGCAGATCGAGCTGCGCGAGCTAGAGAAGCAGAACCGCACTCTAGGCGATGAATTGCAACGCCTGCTGGCTCGCCGCAGGAAGCGCAAGCGCAAGCAGGGCGCTATGGCGGTCGAGAAATTTTGCGCCATGTGCAACACAAAGAACACCCCCGAGTGGCGACGTGGTCCGAGTGGAAACCGGGATCTTTGCAATAGCTGTGGTCTGCGATGGGCGAAGCAAATCCGTGGCCAAGCTCAAGCGCAGGCTGCCGCTTCTTCGTCTATTAAAGTGGACTGATGGTGAGTATTTCAACTTTTTTTTGTTCATCTCTTTTTATAGATTGATTTTCCTTCTCCGCTTGGAGGGCTGGTTTCTTGATACCCCTCCGTTTTGACTGTCGAGATTGACACTGCTATACTTTTAAGCGCTTGGATTTTTGGGTGCATCTTTCTTTCGCACATGTCTTCATATGCAGTCTTTGAAATTGAATGCAGAAAAAAGCATGACGGCTAGAACTGTAGGTAGGCTCTACGGCTAGTAAGTACTATGGCTAGTAATGACAGCCATAGCTCGACGAAAACAAGCTCCTTTATGAGTCAAAAGATTGGATATAATACAACTCCCAAGGAACATCTACTGTACAAGCAGGGACCTCCAGTCTAGCTTCAAAAAAGAAAGAAAAAAAACCCCTACGGCTTCTTGGACTTGGGACTGTTTCCACGAACAGCCAGCCACTGCTCCAACCAGCGCCTCTCCAACTCCTCCACCCGTTTCCGGTCTTGGGTACCAGAAGAGACGTCTACACCACCACGTTCCTCGACCGCAATCCGCAACTCAGTAGCATTCATAGCCCTAACCCCTCCACCAACACGAATCATTCCATCATCAATAGCCAGATACTCGGCATACCGCGCCAGCCGAGGCCGGTAGATCAAACCAGCAAGCGACTCGCCCGCAGTCTTATCATGTCGCTTAACCAGGCCGAAAATAGCACAGGCACGCAACACATCAGCGGAGCTCGCACCAGCGACCCAGACAGAATCAGCAAAACACCCAGCAAGAAGACCCAACTGCTCCGCACCGCCCGCCTTGAGCACATGCACAGACCGATCCTTATTCTCAGTAACAAACACATCCAGTGCCGCGAGTTTGCGCGCCGTAGCAGCAACGCGCTCCTTCTCCACCTGCGAAGGCACACGACACGTCGCAGGTGTAATGGCAGAGCCGAAAATCGGGACGATCAGAGGTGTGAACTCGCCGCAGACGATTAGGATCAGTGTGAAGGGGATCATGCGGCGAACATCGCGGGCCGAGCGGCGGACGAGCTGGAACTGTGCGCGGCCGAGCTTGGATTCTTTTGTTATTGATGGCGCGCTGCGGTTCTTGTTGTTATGTGTGCTTGTCCGCGGCGGGGATATGGGGATATAGGCGGGCAGGCCTAGCTTTCTCCGTAGAGGGAGTGAGGCGCGGTAGTTGTGATAAACATTTTTCAGGCCCGTTTTGTAGAAGGTCACGTATGCACGGCCGAATTCCACATAGCGTTTTAGTTTATCTGCTACGCCTGCAGATGGAGAAAGAGGAGATGGGGTTGTGAGGGGAGCAGGGTGTGTGCTAATTGGGGCATTTATTTCGGATTTGGAGGGGACTGAGACGATGGTTGTTGTAGGGGGTGATGGGGAGGGTCGGCGGGATTGCTGGATCGCGGCGGAGGTTGAGAAAAGCTGGGAACGCATGCAGATGGGCAGTGATTGGGATTGGAGATGGGAGTGGAAACGAGAGTGATTCCCAGGTTGGAACTGAGCATGGAGGGCTCGTTGGCCCCGAGTTATGCTAGCCATTGTTAAGGTGAGAGAAAGATGAAATCAAAGGCTGATCGTTACACATGTCAGTAGTCGACACCTTAGGCATCAATATCAAGATGCGAGTCGATGTGCAAAGAGAATCACAGTCTCAACGTATCATCTACTACAGTGATTGAAAGTGAAAACTTTGATCATAACATTTCTCATTGTTCCAAGTGGGTTGAAGAAAAACGGAATTCGTTAAGAAACTGCTATATATATATAGATGCTCGGACTATTTTGTGGGGTAATTAATGTACACCAATTTGAATCAAAGACAAGACCTATTGGTCTGCACGGATCTCAATGTTTTCGATGAGCCCGTTGCCCAACCGTGCAATCTCGTTCAGAATAGCAGTCTGGTTGATTACAACTTCACCCTCGGTATCACCTGGGGCCGTCGAGTACGCCGTCTTCAGGTTCCAGGTTCGTGACTTCAGGGTCTGGGGGTTCCAAAGGCCAGCAATCACTGCACAACGATCGTCTCCGTGGAAGAGCAGAATGCTCTGGCCAAAGCAGGCTTGTACATCACAGACAAACGACTTGATGGTCTGCATCATTCCAGCACGAGGCTCGGCCAAGTTCTTATACTTGGGTGTCGAGGAACCACCAAACAGCTTTGAGCGAAGATGGATGACAAAGTCGTAGGGAGCAAGCGATGTATCAAATAGCTCGGAAACATCCATATCGTGGGTCTTGCTTCGTAGTAGGCTTACTGCTGCTTTGGTCAGGCTGGACATCCGAGCAGCCACAACTTTGGAGGGCATCTCGTATTGGGTCCAGGTTACTCCTTCATTATCGAGGTCAGAGGCGACGAAAAGCGCCAGACTGTTCATCGCAGGGTCGATGCTGCGCCAGGCCGTGAAGCGAGTGCGGATATTTTCCGTCACTTGTGGGGTCAGATCACCTCCCAGGTCAACAATGAACGGCTCCTGCTGCCAGTCCCACCGAGAGAGGGAGTGAAGAGTTCTCAGGAATCCAGTCATGACAGACGAAGGACATTCCCAGGGGTTAGGTTGGGTGAAGGTGCGAATCACTAGCAATTCAATCAACTCGTCACTGATTTGGGCGGTAAACAGGTGAGAATTAAACCATTGTTTGGTCAGACGAATGGTGGGCGACAACAAGGGGAAGCGTGTGCACAGGCTTCGGAGTGCCTGTGTCAAACGCGGAGTTTGAACAAAGGTTTTCTTGTAGGCGAAGAGAGAATATGCGGCCTCTTCTCGTTCTCGGGGACTCAGATTTCGGTCTTTGAGATTGCGTTCGAGTAGGGTTTGTTCACGTTCGTGGTGAATCCTCAACCGGAACAACACGCCAGAGGAATGGGGAATTTCCAAATAAGCGTTGTTGATAACCCTGCTCGATTCGTTTTCGAGGCCTACACGGCAAGATGAGGCAGCGCCCGACGATTCCAGAGAGTCTCCGATCTTCAGAAGGAATGCAACCTTGGTCATTTGGATAGCGGCGAAGTCATCAGGCCAACGCGAGGAGCTTTCAAATTGAAGAACAACGTCGGTGGCTCCCGTTGGTCTGAGGGAGGTATAACGAAGAAGCGAACTGGCCGGGGCTAAGTGACGAACTTCCAATGGCACTTCATCCATGCCGCGAATAGACCTCTCAAGATCCTTGAAGGCATCGTCGATTGATTGGAAGGCAGGGCTGGAGTATGCTAGTATGCCATCACCATGCTCTTTGAGGAGCTCGTCATATTCATCACCAACAAATCCGAATTCATCGGTGGTGATCTTGAAGTGCCGTTGGAGTATGTACTCCAAAATCTGATAGATGATAGATGTCTCCGACTCGTCAGACCACACAAGACTCTCCAGGATGCTGCCATCCTTGAATCGTCGAAGCTCCGACTTTTCACCCCAGAAAGCTTGGAACGAAGCAGACTCTTCTTTTTCCTCTGCAGCCGGACCGTGATCGACAATTCGTCCAACATTTTCAGCATTCAACAACAGTCCTACAGACACGCCCTGGCTTGACCGTTTGGGCTGCTTGGATTTTACTGACCACGAATCAATAGCGTGGCTCACAATAGACACAAGTTTGACTCTGTCTCCAAGAGCCCGGGAAAGGACATTATACAAAGCATTCTGTTCGTGGAGAGCGCGGAGCGTGTCTCCATTGAATGACTTGGGGAATGAGATCAAGCGGTCAAATCTAAGGGCTGGTTCGTCAACCTTGAGAATGAAAACCTTATCGAAGTTGTCCTCTCGTGACTCATTGAGCATTTTTAGGGTGATGGCGGCCTCATGACGCAGTGTGGTGTATGACCAAGGAGTCATTTTGTAAAGGATGTTCAGCCCTCTGCGGCCATCAAAGACAACAGGTACCCCGGAAGGAACTGGGACCTCTTGGCCAAAGAATAGAGGAGTAGTCAAATCCCTGCCCGCCAAAAATTGGATGGTGGCCTTGAAGATTTGGTAGCAGCTGTATGATGGCAGCAGGATCGGTTGTCCAGCCGGACCACCACCTTCGAACAGCAAAGACAGAAGTACAGTCCATTCGAAACCACCAAACCCTCCATTCTGGAAGGAGGTATGGAAGCCTCGTTGTTGTAGCCAAGTGCGGCCAAGAATGCATGCATCGCTGAAAGAATCGCACTTCTTGGAGGCCGAGTAGATAGACTTGTGATAGAGAGAGACTGTGGCATCGGAGCGGAGGCTGGCATTGTAATACGAGGTCGGTTCGCCGATCTCAGAGTTATTGGAGGCCTGGCGGATGTTGCTTTTGAGTGGAAGCGTTCTTGTGATCGGGAACAAGGTAGGATCGATTGCGGTCAGGATTCGGATTGTAGGCCCGGACGATTCGCCTTGACGCGGTTCCAACAAGATGAGAGGGCGGAGACTGTCTCCATCCTGGGGGCCAAATTTGATATCAAACCCGAGGGTGTTCGCGGTGTCTTGAATCCCAGCGGCCACGCAAGCAATATAGTAGGCGCGCTTGTGGAAATATCTGAAGTTGACGTAGTCCTTCTCCTGGAAGAGCGAACTTGGCATGGTGACTGCCAGATCAATTGGGCGCGACTCCAGAGTGCGAGCGCCTGTCTTTAGCGCAAAGCTACCTACCACGTTGATGTTCGCCGGCTTTGCATATGCCATGCTGTACTTGACATCCTTGCTCGGTCGAGGCTCAGGCCATGGAACCACTAGACCAGAAGCACGTAGCTCCTTCTCGGCATCGGGGACAGATTGCGGAGACTTTTCGGGCAGGTTTTCAATTGCGGTTTTAATTTGGTGTAGTGTTTCCTGAACCTTTGAGACTTGCTTGCTGTAGTTAGGTCTCAATCCCGCCAGCAACTCGTCCATTTGCAGCTTGAAGAAACTGGATTTGTAAAAGCCGCTGGCCATTGCAAGCTCTGCGGAGCGCTCATCTTTGCCTCGAGTCGGGTTTCGTTTCTCGGTCACTTTCGATGTCTGTTTCGTTGAAGAGCTTGAAATAGCATTCTCCGGGGAAGGACTGAGCTTCCTGCGTTTAGATGTGTGGTCCGACATTTGTGCTGTAGCAGTTTGTTTAATGTAGAGGCCGAGATTTTTTTTTTTCGATAACGGTATTACATCTGGTAACGTACGGATGACTCATCGGTAATTTATCAGGTACCCGGAGCATCGCCGAAGTCGCAAGTGGAGAGGAATGGTATCATTGACAACCTTATATCCTTTTTCTTTTCTTTCTCTTCCTCTCTTTGTATTCTAAACCAAATATTAAGAATCAATCATATTTTTCTCCTGATTTCTATTTTCAATTAAAGATGTTGCAGGCTTTGGGAGGACCTGTGCCTCCAAACACTGACCATGTATGGTGAACTCCCCGCAACCCCTCTATGACTCTTCTAACATTTACAAGGCCGTCAGTGTATCGCTTCCATCATGGAGGGAAAATGTTGGCTACGAAGAAGGAGAAGATTGGGTCATAAAGAAGATGCAATGCGGTTATCCCAGATTCTTCGTCCACCCTATTATCCAAAATCTTGCCCAGGAGATTGTTCGCCGCGTTGGTGACCCCAATCTCGAGTCTGCAACCCTTTTCGCATCAGTCAAGCCAGCGCGCATCTGTCACTCCTTTCTGCTTAGCAAAATCCCCGCAGAGCAGGCGTACAAGACACGGATCGTCAACTTCATCCCATCCCCACATACCGAAGCCGGATCAACAGTGACGTCTTCCTTGTCGTGTGTCATTTACCCAAAAGAACACGCCTCCATCACCAAGCAGGTATGGCAACACGGGGGCAGTGGTATCTCCAGTCGACGAGGTGAGTTCTGCCTTAGGGCATTGGAGGACGGGTTTTTGGTGGAAGACAAAGGCTTGGCGACTGCGGAGTCAATCTCCCAGCGTCCTTGCAAGGGACCCCGCAGATACCAAAGCGTCAGTGGAGCGAGAAAGGGCTCTATCGGAGAATCTCCTCCCAAGTCAAACGCCGAAGACGGCCGAGACTATGGTCAATTTATCGAGGAGCGATTTGGTCGAAACCTCAGCACTTCTCTCGCCAACCAGGCCAAGCTGGCTGTTCGCAAACGTATTGCAGGTGTCTTGACAGCCGATGTTGAACTTCCAGAAGCCCTGGAGGCAGCTTCATCAGAAGGTCGAGTTGCCGGTATTTCTGAGGAGGATGTCCTTCTTTACCCTTCAGGCATGAATGCCATCTTCAACGCTCATCAGACCTTGCTGGCTACTAGAGGCGATTTGCCGTCAATCTGTTTTGGGTTCCCCTACACGGATACATTGAAGATTCTCCAAAAATGGGGACCAGGCTGCGTATTCTATGGTCACGGCTCCTCAGAAGATCTAGATGATCTGGAATCTCGACTGAAGGCTGGTGAGCGTTTCCTTGGACTATTTACTGAGGCACCAGGTAACCCTCTTCTCAAAACACCGGACCTCAAACGGATCCGCACTTTGGCAGATCAGTATGGGTTTGCCGTGGTTGTTGACGAAACCATCAGCAACTTTGTGAACATCAACGTTTTGCACCTGTCAGACATAGTAGTCAGCAGCTTGACCAAGATTTTCAGCGGAGATAGCAACGTCATGGGAGGAAGTGCTGTGCTCAACCCCCACGCACAGTATTATGCAGCCATCAAGGAAACTTATAACAGGGAATACGAAGATATCTACTGGGCAGAGGATGCAGTTTTCCTGGAGCGAAACAGCCGTGATTTTATTGCTCGCATTGAACAGATCAATGCTACCTCTGAGAACATTACAGCTATGCTGAAGGAGTCCCCCCTAGGTACGTATTCTATTCACTTTGAGTGAGAGCTATACTGACAATTTCACAGTGAAAGAAGTTTACTACCCAAAATACAGCCCCACGAAACCACTATATGATAGCCTCCGCAATGCCAATGGTGGCTATGGTGGTCTCTTCTCTGTCACGTTCCACTCCCAACCCGAGGCGATTGCCTTTTTCGATACTATCGAGGTTTTGAAGGGACCTAGTCTTGGGACCAACTTTACATTGAGGTGAGTTACGCAGCCCCCCCCCCCTGCCTTGGATTTTGCTAACTTTTCAGCTCTCCGTACGTTCTCCTGGCTCATTACGGTGAATTAGACTGGGTATGTACACCACTCGCATCTTGACCAGGCCGTAACTAACATTTGTCAGGCGAGATCTTTCAATGTCGATCCGGATCTAGTGAGAATTAGTGTTGGATTAGAAGAGGTACCTGATCTGCGCTCCAGGGTACAACGGGCTTTGGATGCAGTGCAAAGAGTTCGGCAGGCAAGTGCATAGTCTATACCCCAATTCAATCAGAGTTGGCCTGTGCACTACACAAGCACTTGGACTTTTCTGGGATATCCAAATCCGTAAATTGCAGTATACACCACGATATAAAGCAGACTACCATAGCTTATCACACTGTACCATGAAGAAAACGAGATCCTGCTCCGAGCCCTTCACTCTCCAACGCCAAACAGAAGCAGCTTTGACCTGCTACAATGTACGATCTAGCAGGTCATCCCCTATAGTACTCACGGCCCGGCTTGCGATGCCCAGGTCTCCGCTGGCGGTTTTTCTCAGAGCCTGGCGCATGGTCTCTACATTGAGGTCTCCCCCAAAACTGGAAGAGACTGGACTTTGGGCAGCACTAGCAGGAGGGAACCGAGTGGGAGACATATCAAGCCCTCTGAAGGAGGTCGCAGTGCTTGTTGGCGGCGAAGTGCCGAGTCCATGAGAAGAAGATGGAGAGCGCAGTGGAGACGGGGATTGATTGAGATCTCCTAGGCGCTCCCGAGATATTACGCCAGGATGAGCTTCATTTGTTTCTGCATGCTCGGCATGCTCGGCGTTGACCACGTCGGCAAAGGAAATAAAGCTCAGCCGACGTACATCTGTCGTGTCCAGTGCTCCATAGCTAGACGAGAGGTCATCTCCATCGGACTGTCCCAAGAGATGCTCGATGCCCGAGGACGACATGGATTGCTCCCCGGATGGACCACCCGCTGGCTGATGTAGGCTATGTGTGACAATCTCGACCGAATCTGGATCGAGGCGGTCATCTGTGATCGCGGCCGAGGATGCTTCTAGAACAGGTGGAATATAGTTATCGGTTCGAATATGCGCCGGTATCGAGGGCGACGCCTGTGCTGGCATTATATCTTCCTGCACATCTCGTTCGAATATCTGAGAGGCGGGGGAATGTATACGGGGCGGCAGATACGATGAACTTTCGGGTGAGGAGGGGTATCTCATGTATTTGGTCTTGGTCGAATCATGATTTGGTGTTCGCAGGGCTTCGGATGATCTCACAGGTGATATGTAGCTGTCGTTTTGATTCTTGTCCCATGTAAGAGCAGCGGGCTTCGGGGCTCGTGTAGTTGCTCCTGCGTTTGGCTTCTGATCTGTCGGAACTGTAGAGTCAGACATTGCGATAAGAGAAATTGTCAAAGTCCGACAGCCATGATCAATAAAGTAGTGTGGGAGTTAGTAAAAGTGTGATGACATGAGACATAACGTAGGAGACCAGGTGACGGCCCCGGGATTTATTAGGGTACATGTACATAGGTATGCTGAATGTACTTTTTGTATCAGGTACTTTGAATTGGGTGGTGATGAGAGGGTTGTTCGATGTATTGGATACATACATACGTACATTGAAATGTACACTATGTACGGAGTACAATTTGGTATTTACCTTTTTTAAAATACGGTATGGTAAATACTACCAGGCCAAGGGGGGTCACGAGACCAGGGGAAAAAGTTCGGCTTTGAAGCGCGAGAGATGCCAACACGTCCGGTCCGTCAACCCCAAGTTCAGTCTTACCTTTAGGTCGGTTTACCATGATAAAACACATCTATGAAGACTCGCTAACTCTTTATTTTCTATTATTCTAGTTTCTGATCAATTCCTCCCCCCCAATTGACCAGAAGCAATGGCGACCTTCATTGCCGCGACGAAGCGGCCATTCCTCACATTGCCATTCCTTATTCCCTCCTTGTCGGATTCATTGGCACTAGGATTTCGACGAAACCAATCTTCATACCGACGGACCAAGCAGCGACTACGTGTGAAGCCAGACGCCTCATTTGACCCGTCCAACCTGGGCCACGATCACATTATCCACAATCCGCCATCCAGTGCTCCAAATGCCTACCACACCCCATCCAAATTCTTGCCTGCCGATGATGTTCGGAAAGCATCCATCCTTTCTTCCACTGCGACCCCCAATGTTGACGATCTTCCCGGTGTCTACAAGTCTATGCCCGAAAGAAAATATCACCTCACCCCTTCAAACATTGAAGAAATCCGCAATCTCCGCATGAACGATCCCATGACCTGGAGTCGAAACAAGCTCGCCAAACGGTTTGAATGTTCGCCCGTGTTTATTGCCATGGTCTGCCAGGCAAGCCCAGAGAAGAGAGAGATCCAGGCTCGGATCTTGGAGGCGGTCCAATCACGATGGGGACCCAAGCGTCGCATGGCCAGAGAAGATCGTCAACTGCGGCGCGAGGCCTGGGGACGAGATGCATAGTGGCATGATCCAATTCATCGGAATGGGTCTGTTTTTTTTTTTGTAAAGAAAATCCATGTATTCTAGCTTATTTCTAGCATTGTTTATGTATTCCATACCAAATCTTCTATTTGTTCTAGTTTTCCAGGGTGCCAAGGTTTATATACATAGGAAAATAAGCATCAAGATAGGAAATGTTTAATATATGTATAATATATGTACAATCTATAACAAATATCAAAAGATATCAATATCAATATCAATATGAATGTCTCAGACAACCCCCCTGGTCACATCGCTACTGTGTGATAGGACCAAAAAAAAAAAAAATTACGTGATAACAAGTCACTTCTGCACTCTCCCCGGTTACCTCAGGGCAAAGACGGCAATGCCCCTCTTTCCCCTCCGTCGTGTTCCATTCAAAGCTCCTTTTTCTTCTCGATTTTCTCCTGTTCGTTCTCCTCTTTCTCGCCGTTTCTTCTACGGACATATCAGTGATTCCAAAATGGCGCCCTCTTTAGAACCCTTTTTCAAGCAGTAAGTATGGTTATCTCCAAGAAAAGAGACACTTTAACTGATAGTCAAATAGGGTCGACGATTCGTCCAACGATTTCATCGAGCGTACGTAATACTGGTTTCTCGATTTCTCGATCTCTCGCTTTCTCGCTTTCTCGCTTTCTCGCAAGGTCCTTGCTGATTCTAGTCAAAGGTCTACGGAAGGCGGTTGCGATCCCATCTGTCTCGGCGCAAGATGAGAACCGACCGGATGTGTTCCGCGTGAGTCTTCCAACAGACATACAAATTCAGATCTAATATTTTGTAGATGGGACAATTCCTTGCCGACGAGCTCACAGCTCTTGGAGCCGAGGTCGAGCAACGACCATTGGGCAAGCAGCCCGGCAAAGAGCACCTCGAGCTGCCACCCGTGGTAGTTGCGAGATACGGAAACGATAAGAACAAGCGCACTATTCTGGTCTATGGACACTACGATGTGCAGCCTGCTCTGAAGGAAGACGGCTGGGCCACCGAGCCCTTTGAGTTGACCATTGATGAGAAGGATCGGATGTACGGCCGTGGCTCTACTGATGACAAGGGTCCCGTTTTGGGCTGGCTCAATGTCATCGATGCCCACCGCAAGGCTGGTATCGAGTTCCCCGTCAACTTGTTGTGCTGCTTCGAGGGAATGGAAGAATATGGATCTGAGGGTCTGGATGACTTCATTCAGGCTGAGAGCAAGAAGTACTTCAAGGATACCGATGCCGTTTGTATCTCTGACAACTACTGGCTCGGTACTGAGAAGCCTTGCCTCACCTATGGTCTGCGTGGCTGCAACTACTACTCCATCAGCATTTCGGGCCCCGCTCAAGATCTGCACAGTGGTGTCTTTGGTGGCTCTGCCCACGAGCCTATGACCGATCTGGTCAACGTCCTGTCCAAGCTGGTTGACACTCAGGGTAATATCCTGATTCCAGGTCTCATGGATCTGGTGGCTCCCCTGACTGAGGAGGAGCAGACTCTCTATGGAAACATCAGCTACACTATGGACAACCTCCACGAGTCATTGGGCGCCGAGACCGGTATCCACCCCACCAAGGAGCGCACTCTGATGGCCAGATGGCGTTACCCCTCTCTGTCTATTCACGGTATCGAGGGTGCTTACTCGGCCCCCGGTGCTAAGACAGTTATTCCCGCCAAGGTTATCGGTAAATTCTCTATCCGTACCGTGCCCAACATGGAGAGCGAAGATGTGAACAAGCTGGTCTTCGACCATATCAAGGCCGAGTTCGCCAAGCTGAACAGCAAGAACACTTTGGATGTTTGGCTCCAGCACGACGGCAAGTGGTGGGTCGCTAGCCCCAAGCACTGGAACTTCTCTGCTGCCAGCAAGGCTGTCCAGCAGGTCTTCGGAGTCGAGCCTGATATGACTCGCGAGGGTGGAAGGTAGGACTCTCTTTCTCTAAACAAAATACAGTTCACAGCTAACCATTGATAGTATTCCCGTCACATTGACCTTCGAGCAAGCCACTGGCAAGAACGTCTTGCTCCTCCCCATGGGAAGCTCGACTGATGCTGCCCACTCTGTCAACGAGAAGCTTGACAAGAGAAACTACATTGAGGGAACCAAGCTGCTGGGCGCTTACCTTCACTACGTTGCGGAAGAGCCTACATCTTCATAGATATAATTATGGATTCAATTTTCTATCTGCTATTTTCGCAGTCTTTTACCACAGTACATGCCATTTTCATCATAATCAACGTTGGAAGAATTTTATCTATTACACAACACACACAAGGACCTCAGCTGAGGAAAAATATACTATCACCGTATTCGAAAAGGGTTGATTACTTGTATTGCGCTACTTAAGGGGAATACAAAGACCCCCACGAAGCATGGGTAAGCCCAAAGGATGACTAGCCAAAGAGTCATCAAAAAGATCTATGAAAATGAAAATGCATCAATCGCTATAGCGGCGCTCGAGGATTCCAACGCTGACACCAAGTAGACAAACACGAGCAAACGATCAAATCAAGAGCAAGACGCCGTCAAGTGCAAAGCAATTCGGGATTAGTTGCTATACATCCGTTAGTATCCTGTCTAGAAATCAATAAAGAGGGGCAACTTACTAGATCTCCAGAGGAGAAATCTGATCCAAAGCATACAGCCAGTTTCCACCTTGCTCCTCTTTCTCGAGCCTGTAAACAGAATTCGTCAGTGGATACGTCCTCAGGTCCAATGGGAGCTAAGTTGAAACATACCAGTCATAAGGCCACATGATCAGATGGCCTTGAGTGTTGTTCAGGAGGTCCTCCGCGCGGCCCTTATCCAAATACTCATCTGTACCATGAGGGTCACGCTTCGAGCCAATCGTTGTAGCTCTGCGTCTACGTCTCCGAGACTGACTCGTCGAGTTCAGGTTCAGGTTCACGGCTTCAGAGTAATCGACATGAGCCGGAGTTGTTCGTGACTTCTCGATATCATCACTGGCGACGGCACCATTCTCGTCGCTGGTCCCGTTCGGAACACTGGCCAAGAGGTTCGGGTCCGACACCGTCTTGAGTGCGGCCTTTTCATCAATAGACGATAACGTCTCCTGCTTCGCTAGCTGCTCAGACTGAGGACGACCAGTTTCGTTCCCAGATCCGACCTTCTCGTCAATTGTCTGTGGGCTCTTCGGGTCTGCCTGCGGTCCTTCGGCCCTTGGGGCAATGCAAGACATCTGAGAAGCGATCGACATAGGAGAGCTGACCGAAGCACCAGCTGGGGGAGGGCCACTTTGTTTTTGTTGAGGTTGGCCTGGCTTGTTGCTCGGTTGGCTCTGCATCTCTGCGAAGCGCTCACCATATGTGGCATACTCCTTGTATTCCTTCCAGTTCTTCACCTCGCTGTCGGGCATGCAGCGGAACACAGATCGGTAGATTTTGGTATTCTGCTCGGCGACGGCTTGCCAAGTATCAAGGTAGAAGCCATCGATGATCGGGTCTCTCATGCAGTCGTTGTCGATGAAGATACGCTTCAGATCTGGAACAGACGGGTGGTTGTGCTTAGGGTTTTCATTTTCTTCCCTGGGCATGTTCAAACCAGTACCGCCAGTCTCGGACTCGCGGCTCGACGATCCATTAACTCCATGGCCTTGTGAGCCTTGTGGCGGTGTATTCGCATTGATCTCGGAGTTGGGATTGGTCTCACTCGATGACCCAGGTCTGCGGTCCTTGCGGGTCGAGGGTGTTCGAGGGGGCTTTTGCTGCGATGATTTCGGTCGCTCAATAGTACCCCTCCCTTCAGGAGCGATGGGTGAAAGCAGGGCCTCTTTTCCATGGGACTCTATCTCCGAATCACGACCAACTGCTAATCCGGCCCGAGCAGCGGCTGCCAGATGATCGGCGCCCTCACCTTCCACGTCTTTCCTGTGATCAGGATTTTCAGTGACGCGAGGGTCGGCAGTAAGTTTGCGATTCGATTTAAGGTTAGGGTTAGCACCCTGCTCCCAATCGACATCATGGTTGAAGCTATACATTTCCTCGGAGCGAGAAAGGAACTCATCCTGGACCCGATGCCGACGTTCAACCATCTCCCTCTCATCTTGCCGTTCGATGGCCGAGGACGCCGAATTTCTTCGCCCTGGGATGTCAATGGGGTGCTCACTTCCCTCGGCGACCTGGATCTTGCGTAGCTCTTCTTCGGTAGCAAAGTCATGTTCCATGAGTTCGTCGACATCAATTCCGAGATGTTCTCTCATCAGACGCATACGCAAGGTATGCGGGAATCGACCAACAAGGTAAGGCTTGCCATTCATGCTCGACATGATCATATCAGTGTCTCGCACGACAGATGCAACCTCTGAATCACGTGAACCTAACATGGATCGTTCGTTGATGTTTGCTGATCCAATGATAGCAGCGCGATCGTCAACAACCATGCATTTGGCGTGAATATAAAGTTGCTCAGTTACCAGTGCCTTTTGCGGTCCAATCTTCCCCCAGGTTCGTAGACTGTAGAACTGGATATAATCCTCTGGCTCGATTCCAAGAGCACGAAGACGGCCGAAAATGGATGTCTCTCCACGGCAGATACTGCGGTATTGACACTGCATAATAAGGCGAACACTTGTTCCACCTTCACTGTCCACGGTGTTCTGGAAGCCTGGCATCAATGGGATGACAATGACGGCGCGCCATGCTTCCTCGTTTTTGGCAGCGCGGACAATCCGTTCAACTAGGGCATCTCCAATGAGGTTCTCGATCTTCCGGCCCTCAATCTCGCAAGTGCTGATGAAGAACTGATTCTCGATGTAGACGAAATGCTCAGATTCCTCAATCAGCTTCACATAGGCATTCATGATGCTGTGCTCGACAATATCGGGTGTTCCAGTTGACCACATGCTGCTAGAACGGAGGATTTGTACCTCACATGTTCCATCAAGACCCAAAGCTTCCAAATCAGCAGGATTGAAATCGGGTGGCGGCAAGAGGAAGGGCGTCGGCCGCGTGGGCTTTCGCTGGCGAAGAATGTAGTTCCAGCGTTGCACGAAATGACGAGTAAGATCCCGAGCAGGCTGGCCCACGACATGCATGGAAATGTCGTGCCATGGCATCCGGGGCACAACATTGCGATCATACATCTCCTCATATGGCTTATCCAGGTCATAGAAATCTTGGATCCTAGGATTGGAGTAATCCTTGCCCGGCCAGAGTTGACAATGATCTGCATCTTTGGGACCATCAGTAGTTTCAAAGCCGGTAGGCTTGTCATCGGTCAACTGATGCTGAGGAGTATCCCAACGCCCAAAGCACAGGTCAATACCTCCAACAAATGCGATAGTGTGGTCGATGAGACAAAGCTTCTCGTGATGGGCCCAGAAGAAAGTATTTTGCCGGAACTGATTTGGTGATCGCTGAACAAAGATATTGGGGTGAAGATCAAGGAGAGAGAACTTGGAATACTCCGAGTCAATGGGAATGGCGGAGTTGATGTTGCGATACATGATCACGAAAACTTTGACGCCTTCCCGGGCTTTCTGTTGCAGGAGACGGTCCAATCGCCATTTCTGGCTGATGGCAGCAGGCCGACGCATGTAAAGCTCTGGACTCAGCCACCAGTCATGGATATAGATGACATCCTTTGCCTGGTTGATTGCTCGTGAGACAACCCACATATAATCTCGGGCATCAACCAGCCACTGCGCAAAGCAGTTTTGTCTCACGGGCGCAAAACTGTCGAACCGATTGGGGTGCGTCCACGGAGTATTGGAAACCATGAAGCGGATCGAGTCCTCAAACTGTTGGAGCTGACGCTCATTCCGGGCCAACAGTTTGAGCTTGCGTTCAGAGTTCTCAAGTCGGAGAGTGTGGTGCTGAGGGTGTCTCGCAGATTGCTTTGCAGACTTGGCAAGATCCTTTGGATTTTGCTTGCGAAGACTAAGCTTCGGTGTCTGAATCTTGAAATGGGCATCCACCAAAAAGACATCATAAATATTCATCTCTTCGGGGGAGTCCACGCAAACTACATAGCTGTGCCTAACCAAAAACCACTTGGGCGAATGGCGCTTCTTGACCAGAGAAGGGGTGAGCGCCTTTCGGAAATCAAGACCCTTGGAGGACTGAATTATCAGGAATCCTTCTTTGCCATGGTAACTGCCTTCGGCGGCCAGGCGGACACCGAGAGCTGACAGTTCCAAGAATTTGCACAGGCGATTGCTGTCAGCCCTAAAGATCAGGAACCTAATCATTTTTTGCAGATAGACCTCAAGCTTTTTTCGCTGCTTCCCAGGGTATGTTTCTTTCCTGGCTCCTGACACACCTTCATGGATGGATGAAGGTCCTGCGGCTGAGTCTCCCTCTTGATTGGTAATGCTGGACTTTCTGCGAGTAAGCGGACCAGAGGCTCGACGCTGGTGTGGTGGTTGGTTCTGCTTTTTCTTCGTCGGAGGCCTCTCTGTTCCACTCATCCCCTCCGCACCAGTCTCATAACCACCTTCTT
Organism: Penicillium expansum; assembly: GCF_000769745.1. Taxonomy (NCBI): domain Eukaryota; kingdom Fungi; phylum Ascomycota; class Eurotiomycetes; order Eurotiales; family Aspergillaceae; genus Penicillium; species Penicillium expansum. The sequence continues at coordinate 94,500 of NW_015971483.1, forward strand.
CATCTTCGTCCTCAAATTCACTTTCAAGGCCTCGCACACCTCGCATGTAGGGGAAGGCACTTCTAGGGAATCGAGGGAGACTTGGGCTGTTCTCACTCGTGCGTAGCTGAATGTACTTCTGAGTTCCCAGGTGAAGCTTATACTTGAGATGCAGATTGGCAAAGTCCCTTAGAGTGCGGAAGATGATCCATTTCATGCGAGTCATGCCACTTCCGTATTCCATTTCAATTCGGAAGACCAGATGACGATCACCGGAGTGAGAATCAATCCGGCTGTCTGTAACACGAACCTTCAATTGCTCTAAAAGAATCGGGATTCTTCTGCTACCGTGCTCATCCCGTTGAAACGCGCTGGCTAGTATAAGCGCAGCAGGCACGGCCGAAGCGAGTTCAGCAAGCAACTCTGCGGATTTTTTATTGTCCACTGTGTTATCTGGCCTTCGTCGCTGCCCAATAAGTTTCAGGCCAGCTTTGATTTGCTTCCATCGCTGAGCACTGGCACTGGTGCCACGCTCAGTCCGATGGCGTCTCCAGCTCGCCGTTAGGCTTTCATCGTTTCCAGATGCTCCGGCAAATCCAGTCAATCGCCGCAGGTTGCTCGGGCGCTGTTCGTCTGGATTGGCATCTGGGCGGTCAGTATAGCTGGCAACCCGAGTGTTTGCCCATGGGCGGCTCCTCATCCGCCGGCTGAGCCTCTCACGACCTTCATCTTCCGAAACACCTTCGCGCTGTTGAGGTGTGAAGTCCGTAGTGCTTGCTCTTCGGGGGAACAGATTAGTACGGTAGTTCTCGAAAGGAGCGAAGGAGGATGAAAAGTGGAATGATGGTCTGCGCGTTGTTTTAGGTGTTGTAGGGGCGGTGTTGGAGCCGGGTTCTTCCTCCAATTGCTTCTTCCGCCGTTGCGTTTTTCTCTTTTCACGAGGATCACGTTGCTCGCCGGCGCTCTCTTCTGCGTCGGCGTCGATCTCGCTACCCTCTTCTTCTAGGGGCTCTGGGAAGCGAAATTCCCCCCTTTCCGACCCCGGGGTAGCTATATCGCCTGGAGCTGAGCGAAAGTCCGTACTTGCGCCGCTGGGAGATCGTGAGTGTGAGGTAAAATTGGGTGCAGTAGCGAGTAGCTTCAGTTTGCCGAACAATGACTGCTTTCCTTTGGGACCCTGATCCTCATCATCGCCGTGTTCGGAGGCGGGTCGAGATTGCGGCCGGGAGTGGGACGCGTCGGGAGCCTCGGTGTCTGTATCTCTAAATTGTACACTTTGGGTACGGGATGGAGGGGACATTCCGGGGTTAGACGACTGGCGTTGATGGCGACTCCATGGTTGATGGTCCTCGGCTGACCGGTTCGGCGGTCGAGTGCTCAGGGATGACCTGCCCCTCGGTGAGCCATGCTTCAAGGATGATGGACGCGCATTTTCCTTATCTCCTAGTATTCCACCTGTTTCATGATCGTCCATGGGCTGAATGGACTGAGTCTGTTTGATCGAGGACGGTTTCTTGGGTTCGGTGGGAGAAGGCAACGGGGATGCCAATTTTGATTTGTTTGAAGCAAAAAGGGGCTCTTGCTTCTTTGTGTCGACCTTCAGTGAGCCAGTTTCCACATCCTTGTGAATTGAAGAGGCCGACATGTTTGGATTCTGGGGCTAATGCAAGGTGATTATCAGTTGCAGTTCACAGGATTAACCACATTTACTTTGTACATACTCAATACACTGTCGAGGATGACTATGTAGGGATCATTGTCCTCCCTAAGATTAAAGAATAAGAAAATCCAAGACCAAGAACGTGTGTTGACATTAAAAGGAGCATTAGATTAATTCCAAGGTTGGGTTTACAGTGGAGTTCCTAGCTGTTCTCCGACTGGAGAAGATGTGGGCGGTCAGGGGAAAAGGGGGTTGACACTGCACGTTTAGGTATACAACATATTATTTAGTGGAGTATTTTACTACTGACTACATATCTAATAGATCTAGTAGATCTAGTAGATCTAGTAGTTTAGTATGGGGTATAGAATGGAAAATATTGTATAGAAATGAGTAAATCCAAAGGGGTTTTGTTCTTTATGACGAAACAAAGTCACTATATATGTGCTTTAATTGAGGACCTTGCAGGTATAAGCTCGATTTCAAATATATATATATATTTAAATTTATTTTATATAAAAAAAAAAAGAAAGGATTAACTTCCACTAATGATAATCCAGTAAATAGTCTCAAAGTATCTAAAGTGAAGGCCTCGGCTTTGTAGTATATACCCGAGTTGCCTTTTAAAGATCTCCATTCATCTCCCCACTACTTAACCCACCTCTCTTCAACATATTTCAAATTTATATCTTATATTCTTCATATCTACTCAACCATCATGACCGATCCATTAAAGTCCTTGAACGATCCAGACAGGCCCATACTGGCCGGCATCTCCCAGAAGGTCTACGCAATTGCCGGCATCTCAGTAACAGTCTTTGGACTGGAAGAGCTCCGCAAAGAGGCCTCGGAAGTCGCATGTCTTTGGCTTCTTCACCCTAGATTAGCTACACAGGAGCGTATGACGAGCATTGCCAACTCCGCCATCACCGACTGGAACACTAGAAACCAGGATACACCTTCGGCCAAGGGCCTGATTGCTGTCTCGTTCGACCAGCGAAACCATGGTACCCGGATGGTCGACCCTCTTGCCAATGAATCTTGGAAAAAGGGGAACCCTCGACATGCCCAGGATATGTTCTCCATTTTCCGTGAGTGAAAGAATTCATAAGATAAGATACATCATTCTAACTATAATTAGAGGGCACTGCAAGAGATACATCGGTGCTCATGGACTATCTTCCCTCCTACACCTTCCCTAGTGGTGAGCATAAGATCACTGAGAACTTAGTACTGGGAGTTTCACTGGGCGGACACGCAGCGTGGAGTTGTTTACTGCACGAGCCTCGGGTCAGCGCCGGGGTCGTCATCATCGGCTGTCCGGACTATATCAATCTGATGGCAGACCGCGCACGGCTGTCGAAGCTGCCATCATGGACTAAGAGTGACCCACCTGGCGCTGAGGTCCTTGGCTCAGAAGCCTTGCCGACTTCGTTCCTAGAGACCGTCAACCGATATGATCCTGCCGGTATGATGCTGAAGCATGTAGATTGTGGGCCATCGACTGGTCCTTTGCGCGAAGGCCCGTTGCCTCAGCCGTCAGAAAGCGAGCAGCAAGTACTCCGGCCGCTGCTGACTCGTGCCTTGGCTGGCAAGCGCATTTTGAATCTGTCTGGCGGCAAGGACAAGCTTGTTCCCTATCATCGTGGAGAGCTGTTCCTCGACTGGTTCAAGAAGACTATCTCGTCCGATGGGTGGTTCGGTGACGGTGCAGTGTCATTTGAAGATATTATCGACCGGGCGGCGGGCCATGAGGTCACTCCTAAGATGGCCGACGAGGCTGTTCGGTTTATCAGTGAGACCTTGGCCGCGGGTCCCGATAAGGCGGGTCGACGGGGTTCGGTGCGAGAGTCGAAGATCTGAGCAGAAGGTCATGGTAAATGTTTTCGAAGTCTACAGTATAGAATGGAATTAGATGTGATATGACGAAGACCTATCACCTGCGTATTTTCTCAATCGCAATCGGACAGATTGGTGGACCCCAAATCTACGAAGATGACCGTAGCTTTTAATAGCGAACTTACGCAGTAACCTTGGGAAGCCTTCCATGCCCTGACTAAGGTAGCTTCGGCCATCCTACATGAGCGTGGCTCAATAATTTAGAACCAACACTCTGCCCTTCAGGAGTAATGAGTCATGACAATGGGCACGCATGAACAACAGTTGAAAAAAATCCTCCTTATGGTATTTGTTTAACACACTGATGAAATCGTAAGGGCATTCGGAGGCCATATGCTATGCTGATTGCATACAAAAAAACCCTTTTTATTTTCGACCGCCCGAACCGACTTGGTTTCGGTTCGGGCAGATCTCATTTTGAGTTCCGATCGTCCTCCATGCTGGCGAACGAACACAGCTAGGGCTTCAAATTGCCCCTATTCACCCGCCTTCTCCAGAAATTTCTCGACGAATCAACGCTTATGCGACGAGCTCAACAACACCACCGGCGGCCTTGATCTTCTCCTCGGCGTCACGGCTGACGTAGCGGGCACGGACGACGACGGGGATCTGGGGGAGACGGCCCTTTCCAAGAACCTTGGAGTAGCCGAGGGGCAGGAGGTCGATGACGGGGGCGACATCGGTCTTCTGGCCGCTCAGGTAGGCGTCGCGCTGCTCAGCGGGGACGAGGGACCAGAGCTGTAAAAAAAAAGTCGCAGTCAGCGATAATTGTCCTTCTCAAAGAAATTCTGCAACTCTTCATATTCTTGTCGATTGGCCTCCCTCCTCTTTTGCATATCGTCGCCATTTGCGCACCTCCGCCTCCAGACCAATCCACAATTTCTTCTCCATATCGAATCGACTCGCAAGATGTAGATGTAACGTACCTTATCGACGTTGATGGTGGGCTTCCAGAATTGCTGGTTGGTCTTGTGGAAGTAACGCATACCAACCTTACCGAAGTAACCAGGGTGGAACTTGTCGATGTTGGTACGGTGGTGGTGTTGACCACCGGCCATACCGCGACCACCGGGGGACTTGCGGTGCTTGCCGACACGACCGTAACCGGCAGACACATGGCCGCGGCTGTGAGAGAATGAGAGGTTAGTGATATGTTGGTGCGATATTGCGACTGGGCTTATGACGAATTTGGCTCTTCTGGTCGCGATCGACGAGAAAAGAATTCGATTCAGACGGCACAGGAAAGGGTGTCGACTCACTGCTTCCGGGTGTTCGAGAAACGGGTAGGCATCTTGTCGGCGGGGGTGTTTCGACAAGACCGTTGATGTTTGGCGTTGAAGGGATCGTTCCGTCTACAAGATGTTGAAATCCAGGCTTAGAGTGTGCGCTAACAAATTCGCTTGTCCCGTGATCGTGGAACCCTAGCCCTGGCTTTGTCAGAACTTATGTCATGTGTGGAGACACACACCGCCATTTCCATTCTGCCAGTATTTCTACAATGTAGGGCTTCGGTACATCTACGCATGCCAAAGCGTTCAATGAGCACGAGTTTTATATAAAAATATGATGCTGTATGATTTGTAATAATACCTATTTGAGTGCTTATTCCGCTATCGCCTTTTTTTCGGCGAAGAATTTTGAAAGTCTTTGCACTGTCATTTGAGCTGCCCGCGTAGGAGGTGCTGGGACCAAGCTCCCTCTAATCCAACCAGGCAATTTTTGCTGGATCCGTGGCGACTCATACCGGCGGTCGATCATGATGATCGCGGCATAGTCGTTCACATGTCTGATGGCCCGACCGATGCACTGGTTCACTGCTCGCATGCATGAATTCTCGTAAAAGTCCCTGCCTGCTGCCTTGCCTGCTGCTTTCCTTTCCGACTCGGACCCAGAAGCCTGTTTGTAGGTCTTCTCCTCAAGGTACTGAATTTTAGCCTGCCATACAGGGCTGCGGATATTGGGAAATGGTAGGCCGATGATCAAGACGCCCCGCCCAAGCTTGTCGGAGAAATTAATCCCTTCTGACAACTTGCCACCCACGATAGACAGAAGCAAGGCTCCTGATCCTGATTCGACAGCCTCGGTGTACTCTCGCAGCAAATCATCTGTAGTTGTCACTGCCTCGCGAGATTCGTAGAGGATCTTCTTCTTCCGTTCCAGTAGATTGAGAGTGCTTTGGCCGTTCCCGTTGGGAATGGGCTTCTTCCAGACACTCAGAACATGACTGAGATAGTCATAACTGGGGAAGAACGCGACAATGCCATCTGGGATGACTTGACAGAGGGTTGCTATCGTACGCCCAAGGTCGGTGATCTAGTTGATATGTAAATAACAAAACTTTCCAAAGCACGGAACTTGGTACATACCATTTTTTCGGAATTTCGTGCCTCAAATGTAAAATCAAATTCATTCCCCATCAGCCCTTGAGCCAAGGACTGCGCCACCAAGTTGGATTTTGGAATGACATGGCCATAACTGAATGTCCCTAGTCGTTCTGGGGGCAAATACGAGAACAAATGATTCACATAATCTGACATCTGTTGCGAGCATTAATGAGCTGCAATATCAAAACATGGGCCGTACTTACAGGAGACATGGTACCGCCAGCTAGAATGACGGCCCTAGCATCTTCGGCAATTTCCCGAAAGTGGTTCGTAGGGTCAAGAAGCATGTATTTCAACAAAACATCATCTTGACTTTTCTGAAAAAAGAGTCGTCCCTCTTCCGAAGGGTTCATAAGAGGAAGAAGAAAGCTTTGAATATGAAATAGGACCGGCATTGTTGTCTTATCCTTGGGCCGACCAGGTTGTGGCTGTTGCGAGGATTCAAGATAGCCGTCAACTTTCCGGGCGAGCTTACTCTCTTGCAGATATCTAGAGAGCTTATAAGGGTTGATCTGGTCAACTCCTTTTCCAGCCATGAGATCTGACGTTTGCACTGAGCCTTCCGGTGGCCCTTTTTGTTGAGAGATTGACTTCATATGCTCCGCAATGGAGCTCACCAAGCGGATGACTTGTGCAACATAGTTTCGATTCTTTCCTTTTAATCTGTTCTTGAACTTGCGGGCATATGTTGTCAGCTGCCCGATGGCAGTCTGTAGTTGACCTAGTGAGACAGTCACCGAATGAATGCCAGCTATTGCATCCATGAGGTTGTGGGCTTCATCAATGATGACAATATGACCTTTGACTGAGAGATTGAGGGCCTCGCGAGCTGATCTTTGCAGCAACAAGGGATAGGGAAGTGTGATGATCTAGTCTAGGGTTAGAGCCGACGCTGTACCTGTTCCCGGGTGAAACTGACCTCACTGTGTTTGATAACCGGACGAGATGCATAGTAGGGACATGTTCCGAGCTTTCTCCCAACCTGGGCAATGTCTTCAATGTCCTTGACTGTCGCCAAAGCATGGTCCCTGAACTCAAGAGCTAGACCCTCATCGTCTTTGGAGGGAATAAATGAGCACTTCTTGTCGGCTGCGACACCCGCTTGCTGTAAATCCAAACACTTCTCGTTAATTGCGGTGTTATTCTCCAAGGCCCGGACTTTGGGGTTGATACACAGGTTCTTCCTGGACCCTAGTGACAAGTGTTTCACACGCTCTTCCAGTTTGGAGAGGTCATCTTTGTTCTCTAGATCGAGGTCGCTAGGTAAACTAGATGGGAAGGTGACTCGTCGTAATTCACCGGCAAACTGGCTTAGCTGTGAATGTGTCCTTGAACAAAAAAAGATCTTGATCTCATCATCTTCGTCATCATCTTTATCGTTCTTTTGTGCTGAGAATTTCCCTTGAAACCGTTCTAGCAGGGCCAAAGTGCTTGCAGAGAGGCCGTCGGAATTCCCAGAGTCATCCTGCCTTTTTTGATTGTCTGTGTCGCTATCATAGTCATCGAGAACAAATTGGTCGTCATCGTTAACAAGTTCCGGTGCTGAGTCGTTAAGTCGCTATTTCCTAGTTGGTATAGTGTCTTGACACCAATGGGGGAATATACACATACCTGCTTTTTACGGGGTCGGTCTGCGCTGTCCGGAGCCTGTTTCAACCGTTCTTCCTCTTGCCGAATCTTGGCCAGTCGGGTCTCGAATTCTTGTCTCTTTTCGGTAATGGCACGCCTGGATTCACGTTTGGCATGTTCGATCATCCACTCGGGCTCATCATCGTCGCCTGGAATGTCAGACAGCTGATACTATGTAGTCATATGTTTCACAATGGGACCCACATGTTGCATCAACGGTTTCCTGGAAGGCCTTTCGCTTGTGATCTCGAAGCCAGGTCAAAGAACCACAGATTAAGCTTAGAGATTTTCCAGTACCTGTATATCATATTAGATAAAATGACCGGAAATTAACAGCAAATAAACAGCTTACCAGTTGGGGATTCAAATACAGCGATCTTGCTATCTTCCAGGCAGGCGTATAAGGCCTGCATAAATTGTAGCTGAATATCGTATGGCGTGTAGGGATGGTGGAAATCCATGGTGGAGATGATATCCAGTAGGAAAGGTACGGAGTACTCCGGATAGCCCGTATAGTCTCGTAAAGGAAGGAAAAGGAAGATAAAAATAAAACGGTGGAGTCTTTGACGCAGGGCGAAAAAGGGAAATGGGTCTGGTATTGTAATTACATTACCTATAATACAAGGAAATATGACAGACCTTCTATTACTATTACTACTATTACTACTATTACTACTATTACTACTATTACTACTATTACTACTATTACTATATTACTATACTAGTATTACAAGTATATACTTCGTTTTAGTGCTCTTGCCGCTTTTTGCTCACTAATTACATGTATGATCTGACCATCCTGATTCGCCAAGTCAAAATTCCAACCTTCTAAGGTTGGAAGGTTGGAATGTGCAAACACGTAGTTCATCACCATAACAAAAGGCCTACCTAGGTAACTTCAAGTGGTTATTCATCCTGGTACGAAGTAGCTTGTCAATTTACTTAATCACTATACTTTCCTAGGAATACTTTGTCCACTCGTTCCCACGATTTCGTAATCAGGAGGTATGTCGTAAGCTACATTTATTCCTAGAAACCCCCAAAAAATATTCACACCTCTGATGTTATTGTCTAAATAAATGCCGATGATAAGTGGCGCACTCCAAACAGATGAAGCAGATGAATAGTTGAGCCTTGTTCGTAACTAACCATATAGTTAAATACATTGTCTTTGGTTTCAGTGCAATGGAATCCATGATGTTTGACTGTAATCACTTTTTATCAATTGTTTCAGAGTCACGACAGCATATTCCAGCACAAAATGCTCTCAATCCACTTAGCGCTCGCACCGCAATAGCGCTGTGATCTTTGATATACTCAAAAAATGAGAAACAAGTCTGAATTCTGTCGATATATTCCTCTGCCGCATTTGAGTCAAGACGCTTTGCCTCTGCTGCAAGGGTCAAGGCAGCGGAAAATAGGGCAGAGGTTGTTGCCCTAACACAAGGAAAGAAGAAGTGGAATATTCAGTACAACGGGACTAACGCAAGCAGAAGAAGAATTGAGACTCACCATGGACGATGGCGTGCCAACACGACCTTGTGTTGCTTGACCATAGACACAATTGCGTTGGCCGAGTCTAAACAGATTGCTTTTGACCTTGCAAGGAGGACATCCGAAGAGGAGGCCCATCGATGTTGTAGGACTCGGTTGACCTTCATTCGACAGAACAAAAATGAGAGAGACAAGGTGGTTTGTTGCAACAGGACCCAGGGCGGATATTGTTCCCTGTCTGTGGCTGGTCCCCCAGAGATTTCGAGAAGATGGGATGGTAGTTGTGAGATGATATTGGCGAGGGCCTCATCCGTTGCTAGAACAAGGCCTTCTAGATTATCCCCACCCAGATTTTCAATGGCCGACATTTGGATTCGAAAGCCATAGTTCGACTTTGCTAAGAAGATCATAGCATTGTGATAATCCACTGGACGTGGCCTTTTGATTGCCTTATCTGGCTCGTCAATCAATCCCGTCGTTAACTCTTCATCTGATAGGACCAGTGGCAGCCTGACATTGAAGTCCGCTTCGTGGATACAGGGCGGACGCGTTGGTATGGACAGCCATTCACAGATGACCAAGGTCCACCAAACCCGTCGACTGATCTCTTGCATAACAGGGTCGTCGGAGACCATGGGAGGCTCCTGATCCATTCCCAGAATCTGGCCGATCCTTATTCCTGCTGCTTGAAGAACTGGTTGAAGATCAAAGTCCCCAACATTTTTGGCCAGTCCAAGAAGTATGGCAATGGCCTGTACTGTCTTGAAATCAGGATTCCGCATGAAATCCGCCTCGTTGAGGAAAAATAGCGCCGTGCTGTACCAGTTCTGAACGAGCTCAGGCGTATTTGCTATGATCCATTAGACCTGAGAAGTATTGATTTGACTGGGAAACAGTGGGCAGTTCAAACCTAGAGGTAGTCCCGCTCTTCTAGGTTTGAACTGCCCACTGTTTC
>NW_015971490.1:0-7919 GCF_000769745.1 Penicillium expansum
AATAAATACTTAAATTAATAGAATACTACTATATTATAATTAATATAATATAAAGCCTATTAGCTTTAAATTTAGGGTAATCATATAAATTTTCTAACTTAATATTATAATAATATAGTAATATTTAATAAATAAACTAGAATAGCTATAAAAAATAGTAATTTATTTAAATAACTTAGTATTATTATAAACGTTAAGACCTATCTTTTATATAAAAATAGGTTTAAATAGGTTATTATTAGGTTATTAGGTTTAACCTAATAGGTTGGGTTTTGGGTTAGAGGTTCCGACCTAAAATGGGTTCTGCCGAAGTCTAACTAATATATAGGTTATATAAAAACTAGGGTTATAGAAGAGATATATATCTAGATAGATAATAATTTTAGAGTATTTAATTTAATAGAGTTTTAGTTAAGATATATATATTTGAAATTAGTAGGTTAGGTAGGGTGCGCCACTCGCTTACGTGCGCCGCTCGCTTACCGAATACGTTACAGCATGGAATTACGATGCCTTGGTAACAAGGCATCAATTATATCAAGTGCAACGTCGATTGGCCAGTATTCTCAAAAGTGCATTGACTGGCTTCGCTGAACGGAAGGAGGGCTTCGGTTCCTGCGGATATACAACTGTGCGGCACGGATGTGGTTCTTCACGTAAGCATCTCTTCCTCTCCCAACCCGGTCCCTTGTTTTTCTCTCCCACTTCCCATACCCCACATCCTACTTCTTCCTCTCCTGACAAATATGGGCTCCCGTCCAGTTGCAAGAAGGGCTAAGTTCCCCACCAATCAGAAGAAATTTCGATGTGGCATGTGCGATAAGACCTTCACCAAATTAGAGCATCTCACAGTACGTTGGCTTCAATGTGCATTACATCATACCACGAGGCTGACAAAACCGTAGAGACATGAAAGAACACGTCAGTAGTCACCACGATTACCAACACAGCAATAGGCAGAAGTCCCTTTTGAAAAAAAGAAAGTAACTAATGGAAAACAGATACAAATTTGAAGCCTTTTCGCTGTATGCAATGCAACAAATACTTCGGCAGACAGGATGTGCTGAGCCGGCACGTGAAGCTGCATGAGAAAGGGCCCACTGCCACAGTTGCACAACAGCAGCAAACTGCGACCGCCGGTGTAGTACTTCCCACGGCACCAGCATTCTCGCCAACTTCCTTGGGGCCGGCGGAAACCTCGATAGAGCAACCCAGGATCTTTGACCAATCTCTTCTTGGCGGCCCCTATATGCTTGAATCGGAAAATCTGTTTGATTGGCTGATACCAGATGTACCAAACGATCCATCGCTCTTCTTGCCCATGGCAGAATCCCTTAATGATTCCCAACAAATGATCTCGGCTTTGAGCAGTTTACACTCAATTCCTCCCGCCGATGGCCAGGAGAGTGCTGGCCAGCATGCGTTGCATCAGCTTCACAAGCTTATCGATGATCTTTCTAGGAGACTTAATAATGATTTGCAAAACACGGGAGTCACCACACCGTTCGTTGATGCATGTTTGAGAGAATACTTTGGGCGAGTATCACCATGTCTTCCGATAATCCACGAGCCTACGTTCTCTACGCACGACTGTATCTCCCCTCTGCTGTTAAATATGATTGCTTTGGGGTCACTATTTGTATGTCTCCCTGATGCCGCCCAGAAAGGAGAGATCCTATGGCAACTGGGGCATACTGCGGTTGCAACCTCTTGGCAGAGCTTGATCGAGTTGCGAGGGCCGCGTGACCAGTGCAATGGCATCCAGCTAGTTTCAACGGCTCTTCTGGGACAAACGTACGCATTACTTTCCAGTAATACCAAAATTCGATCAACCGCATTTGTCTTCCACGGATTAGGGTTCCATTGGGCAAGGATATCTGGTATGTACCCAGTGGGCGCTTTGCAACCAGGAGCCATACCGAACTTGGAAGCAGACCCAGCCGTCAAGGACGCCGCCTGGCGGACGTGGGTGGCCACAGAAGTTCAACGCCGAGCAACACTCGGACACTATATTTTAGACGGACTCATTTCGCAGGCATCAGGCTCCACTACTAGCGCTCGGCATCTCACTAATGAAGTTGAGGCCGTATGTTATGATGCTGCATTTACTGCTGAAACTGCGGAAGAATGGATCATTCGAATGCCACGGCTAGACCGTATGCAGATCCCATTTTCAGAGCTATTCATTAAAGTGTGCTCCAAGGATCACATTCAGACACCATTACAACTCTCGCGGGTCTCTATTGCGGTCTTACTCGAAGGCCTGCAATCATCAATTGCTGAGTTACATGATATCAGGGGCCCTGCTTTGGGGACCGTTTCATGCTCGCAGATCATCCAAGGTCTCATAAACATATACGAAAACAATCTTTCTACATCCCACAACGTCGAGTCCCTCCAAACCCTCATTCGCTGGCATGCAGTGTGCATCGAGCTTTCCACCCCCACCATATTTCTCTACCGCCGCATCTGCGAGGCGTACAACTTACCGCAGATTTTAAGCGGTATTTCGGTCACAGGCTGGGCACGCCCCTTCAACTTCACCACCTGGGCCCAAAGCGTCGAGGCCTTTCGCGCCGCTCTCCATGCAGTTTCCATCATACGTATTCTCGATGAGATCCCCAACGGTCGCACTCACGAAATCCATATCCCCGGCTGTCTCTTTGCCTCCGCCGTGATTCTAAGTGCCATTTACCTTTGGAACAATAAGACAATCAAGATCCCCAAAAGCCACCGCTGGCATGAGGTCTGGGCTGGTGTCATCACGCAAAATTCTTCGGTTGACAAAACTCAATTACCTGAGAACGTTGAATATGTATCTGCTTCATCTTCAGCTTCATCTTCAGCTTCTCCTACTACCTCTGCTTCACTTAACCCCTCCGTTAACTTTGCTGGGGCCGAGGAACTAGTCAAGGCGCTGAATCCAAGTGGCACGGATGATGCAATGACCTCCGTAAGTTTGCTACATGAGTTGAACTCATTGCAGATTGGTCTGAAAACGGCTGCCTCTCGGTGGTTGATTTCGACGCAGATGGAAGAGATCATTGGGCGATTGACAATGCTTCCAAGGCAGCAATTGTCAACATGACTAGTCAGTAGACATGAAACACGGTGCGATCCATTTCTAATTGGGTATTGAAGTACTATTGAGTAAGATATTAATGTTGGCACGTTGACTCGGTAACACGCATCGCCTTTTCTATGGCTGTCTTGCTTCCTCCTTCTTTGGAGTTTTCTCCTTTCTTGTTTGAATTTGAAGTTGGCTGTTCAGATTGTTTTTTGATTACTGTATTCAATTCGTGCATGCGGAAAAAGGGCACTGTTACAGGTGACCACGCCCCTGGATGACGGGATTTCTTTGCGTGGTTAAAGGATTCAGGTATAGGTAATTAGGTTATGTACACTTTTGGGGTAAGGTGCGCCACTGGATGACATACGCCGCTCGTCTACCGATTATGTTGAGTTTCTAGTCATCAAAGGGAGGTGGTTTCTGTAACAATCCCCTCAAAAAAACGTCTGTTTACTCAAAAATCGAATGCAAAAATTAGCAATTACTCCCGATCCGTCGATTTTATATCACATCTACCATACCTGGGTAGTCATGGTGCAGCCACTATATTACCTATCTACCAAGCTAAATGACCCCTCAAAGTCTCTACAATGTGAGCTGCGCTGGCATTCCGATCCAGGACAGCTAGAATGTGTTGATCTGGACGCACCAGCACAACCTGTCCCTGCTTCAACGACACCACATTATCCCACTTATCCTGGCCAGGCTGTAGCGCGAAGTCCACCCCCTGAATTACCACCAGCAGCGATAAGGAAGAGGCCACACTTGCAGGCACCTGTTTTAGTGCCTCTTGCACGGCGGATTGAATCTGTGAGCTGAAAGTCTCGTAGACCAGGACAGTGAAGGCGTCAAACCGACAGAGATCCAGGGTAGAGTAGGTCATTTCCGCCGCTTTCTGTGCTTCGCCACCAACATATGATGAGTCAATTTTAGGAAGCTGCACCTTCTCGGGGACAGCAAGCTTGATCCAAGCATGGGGCAGACGAGCTCCAGGCACGCAGACGGGCTCATATAGGGATGCGTTTTCGGGGATGTGCTTGTTGCCGTATACGTAACCGATGTGCAGGCCTAGATTGTCAAAATGCTCACGCTGATCCTCAATGCCATTGTTGATATCGATCATGGCTTTTTCATCACAGATCTTGTGATATAGGTTGTGACGAGCAACACCAACATCAGGATCGGTAGTGCCAAGTGTCTTCAGCAATCCAAAAATCTTATTCCCATTCTTCACACTCTGTTTCGAGTTGACCAAGGCAACCTGACGACGCTCGGCATCATATGTCTCCAGCAAAGCGTCCATGGCGGATCCATGATGGACGGCAGCCAGCTTATAAGCCAGGTTGTGAACGTCACTCAGCCCTGAATTCAAGCCCAGGCCTCCAGTAGGGGGGAAGGAATGAGCGGCATCACCAGCGCTGGAAACAATTTTAGCTATTTCACAAAAGAGCAAGGGAAACGGAAAATTTGCAACGGATACTGACAGGAAGACCCGGCTATCACGGTAGAACTTGGCGACCTTTCGACTCAAGATCCAAGGACGGAAGCTGAGAATGTCATACTTCACAGTCGCACCGATCGCAGCGTCGACGACCTTGCGGCAGTACTCTTCATTCCACGATTCGGTCGGACACTTTTTGGACTAAAAAGAAAATATATCAGTGCCATTTTGGACGGGAGGTTAGAAATTTAAAACACACGTCAAAGCTGCAGATCAGAACTTGGTTTCCGGACAGGTCGTAGGCGATAATGAATCCAGATACCAACGGATCCATAACCCAGTGGAGCATACCGACCTGCTCTTGAAGGATGGGACGTAAATCCGCGTTGAAGTGGATCGTCATCATTGTTTCGTCTAGATGAGATCTTTAGTATCTAAATCATTGAAATCCAAAAAGGAGACTGCAGACTTACAAGAATCCTCGCCTTCGCTCTCGATACCAAGAAAGTTGCGCACCGCACTTTTTGCGCCATCACAGGCAACCACATGCTTCGAGCGGACTTTGTATGTTTCTTTTGAAACACGGTCCTCGATTGTTGTGATAACCTGATCATCAAACTGATTTCATTAGAAGTTACTGCATGGAAAACATATACCTAGGTACATATATTGGACAAAGGTTCTCACCTGTTTCAAGCTGACAAAGCTATGGCTCTTGCGAATCTCGACCAGGCTACTATTTGATAGCCTCTGGGCAATCAACTCTTCGAAAGCAGGCTGCGGGATGTTATGAATCATCTAAATGCGATATTAGTGCTGGGAAGGTTTCAAATATGGCTTCATCAGGAACTAACAGTAGGGGTGCTGTTTAAGACTTCAGCGTCCATGCGCTCATAGGGCAATTTGCCGACATGCTCGCAAGCCAAACTTGTGATGAAGTTCACCCAATAGGCATCCTTGCGACTGGTTCCGACTTTGCGAATTTCATTCACATCTAATCCAAATTGGCGACACATCTCCAATGAACGAGGGCTCAAGGCGTGGGCCTTGGGGGCAGCCAATCTGGCCGCATATCTTTCAGCAATCAAAGACCTGACTATCATACCGTTAATATGTAAACTCATGCATGGCACCTTATCCCAGAAGAGAGGGGGCATACGGACCACCGAGTTGCTCCAACATGAACGCCAAAAATAGACCCGACGGGCCACCGCCGATAATCAGGATCGGAACATCCTCGTCAAAGATGTCGTTCCGAGGAATCGAAGGTGACATTGTGTGCTATCGTTCTGAGGTTTGTGTTTCTTTGTGAAGTCTGTCTCTGTCAAGTAAGGCTAATGATTTGCTTTGACTTCATTTAGCTCCACCTGGGCAATTTATTGAATTCAACGTAGATTCACGAAGAAGAGATCAAAGCATTTAAACCAGGGTAGAAGAAACAGTCATCCGTTCTTTCCCCACATATTTTGTGGAGGGAATAATGAAAGTGGGAAATTGTTCGCATTCGATGAGCAACCACAGGCGACCGGATATATTCGGATAATGACTTGGAATGGACAAGAGCTCCTCAAATGGATTCCTATTCCTCTGTTTCTGCTCATCCTCAGGCTGCCATCATAATTGAAATCATACTATCCCCGCAATCTGGTATGAATACCCACAGATCCTATCATCTCAATGCGTTTCAAGCAGCGAAATAGTCCATTTTATTATCATTAGTATATGATGTCTTGGACTTCAATGATTGACTGGAAATAAAAAGTACGAGGTAATAAAATATATGCGGTATGCAGAAGGTCAATCCAGGCCACCTGGAGACTGATTTGATGTGATGTGAATTGATAATGGGTTGATGAGCCCGAAATTTCCCCGCTTATTCATAAGAACTTTATGAATAATGAAGAACCAAATTCGTTTGCTCTAGCTTGAATCTCCGATAGTTCAAATGTATCGGTTCAAGCATTTCCCGAGAGGGATGACCTCAAGGGAAGGGGGTGATTCATGTCAGAAAGTACCTCTTGTGGGGAAGAAAGGTAAGTGAAGAAGAACAGTAAGTGGGAATGAAGAGTAAGTGGGAATGAAGAGTAAGTGGGAATGAAGAGTAAGTGGGAAAGAAAATTAAGTGGGAAAGAAGAGTAAGTGCGGAGTCGTGTCCCACTCGTGGCAATGTTAACTAAGTAGGGATTTTGCCATACTTGTGATCCAGTACCAAAAACGTTTGGAACGGGTCATCCAGTCTCAATCCGCTCACTTTCAACTTTTCGGGTAGTTAGGCTCGATCTAATCTCTATGTATGGCTCGTGACCAAATGTAGGCTGTGAGTAGGATCCACTCGGCTATTCGAGACGGTAGACTGAAGATGGAACCGATAAAAGGACCGAGGCATTACAGCGTGTGACAACACTCAATTGTATATCCAGGTTTGGCTTGTAGGATTAAGTTCGTTACATCATAATCTTGCTTCTTCCAATTCCGAGCATATGGACCAAGGAAGTCCTTGGAATTCTATCTGATATAAAAACAGCAAGAGGCCACTTTAACTTCCTAGTCAACCTCTTTTCCTCTATCAAAATTGAATATAAGCAACGACTATCCCTGAACCACAGCCAAAATTGGTCCGCAATGGAGATCATACGTGTTGGAGATATCCGCTACGAGGAACACAGCAATGGCTGGAATATTCTATATGGGCACAAGCCATCCTCAATCTTGCTTCCTAGAACTGCGGAAGAGGCAGCGTCTTGTCTGAGGAATGTTATTCGCCGAAAAGAGAAATTTCGGATTCGATCTGGCGGCCATGATGTCAACGGCTATTCTACAGCAGACGGTGTTATCGTTATTGATCTGCGCCATCTCGACTCTATCGACATCAGCGATGACAGTACCCAGGTCAAGTTCGGCCCTGCAGTAAAGTTCATGTTTGTTATCTCTCAGATGCCACAGGCTCGCCATCCCATAGTTACTGACTATATAGTCAGTCATCTTTCCTAGTTTGTATAGTAACTCTACAACAATTTACATATTGTACACCATCGTCTACCATCGTAGACATCAACAGGTTATAAGCCCGGGAGCTTATTATTAACGGTTTAACTACTAGTTAATATCCCCGGTGTCTGTGTATCTCTCCCTACACACAGGGGTGGTACTAAGCCTAGTACTACCCAGTCAAAACTCTTGCTTTTCTTACCTCCGCCTGCCTAGAGATCTTACCTATTTAGGCAGTAGGAATAGCTTTAGGTTTATAGCTTATTACCGTTATTAAACCTACTAAGGTAATAGGTAGGCTCTGTTTCGTATAGGGCTCTCCCTACCGGGCGTTATTATCTTAGGTCCTAAAAATCAATATATTAAATATTAATCAGATAGTTTTAGAGGTTTATTTACTTAATTACTTATTTACTAGTA
>NW_015971489.1:0-1304 GCF_000769745.1 Penicillium expansum
AACCTAAAACCTAATGGGTTGGGTTTTGGGTCGGAGACTCTGACCCAAAATAGGTTCTGCCGAAGTCTACTCCGGGTAGTCCATAACCTTAGACCCTCTGAGGGTCCAGCGACCCGCCAAGACCTAAATTTTGACATAAATATATATAAATCATGGTTTATAAGCATATTATTTCCTAATTAGGATAGGTTATGCATACATAATTTCCTTGGCGGGTCCAGAATCCGGACTTTAGACCCTCCTTAGTGTCTTAGCGGGTCTAAATGGAGGGTCACTACCAGGTCTACTTTAGATTCTTTAAAGTCCTTTTTAGAGTCTTTCTTCTTCTTATCCTTTTTCTTTTTATTAGTTAAAGTAATATTAGATAAGGCCTATTATTAGCTTTAAATATAATTATTTCTAATATAATATCCTTTAGAAGTAATAAAATTACTAAAGATATATTATAGGTTATAATTATAAGATTAGTCTTTATAAATAAAGACTATATTTAATTAGTATTAATAGCTAGTATTACCCCTAATAGTATATAAAAATATATATATAATATAAAGAGTAGATACCTTTTTAGTAGCTAGATATACCTCTTATATCTTAATAAAAAGATAATACTACTTTATAATAAAGTCTTCTAGTTTATTATTAGGTTTATATTTCTAAGTAGCCTATTTAATAGCTTTATTACTAACTAAATAGAAATTCTTAACCTTATAAAGTTAGTATAGATCTTTATAAACCTTAGCTATAGTCTTACCTTAATAGAGGTAGATAGATATTATAATATCTAAGGTAGATATAATATAAGAGAGGATAATAGTATTATACTAATCTTAGCTAGCTTATAGCTTAGCTTATACTCTAATAGTAGTAGTAGTAAATAGCTTAGTAGTATAAGAACTAGAACTAAAGCTAAAGCTAAAGATAACTATTAGTATAAGAGCTATATTTAATCTAATTAAAGTAGGGGTTATATCTTAAAATACCTTAACCTCGTTATTAGTACTAGGCTAAAAGGCTTTATTACTAATTAGATCCTAAAGATATCCCTTAATTCCTATTAAAAGGCCTTAATATATTAAGTTCTTATTATTAAGGGTAATCTCTATTAGTTAGTTTTATTATTCTTAGTTTATTTCTCTTTTTAAGCTTAGAATAAGCTTAATAAACTTTAGATTTATAGATCTATATATTTTTATTATTATATAG
This sequence comes from Penicillium expansum, assembly GCF_000769745.1. Classification (NCBI taxonomy): domain Eukaryota; kingdom Fungi; phylum Ascomycota; class Eurotiomycetes; order Eurotiales; family Aspergillaceae; genus Penicillium; species Penicillium expansum. The sequence continues at coordinate 1,207 of NW_015971489.1, forward strand.
ATTAAGATTATTAAGATTATTTAATAAAGGGGTAGGAGGTATAGCTAGAACTAGTAGTTAGCTAATAACTAGATAATAAAGGGGGGGAGGGGGGGGGG
>NW_015971488.1:0-16918 GCF_000769745.1 Penicillium expansum
TAGGTAACTAGGTACGCTAAAGATAATAGTAATAATAAATTTAATAGAAGAGGATAGTAAGGTACCTAAAATTAATAAAAAAGGTAGATAAAGAGGATATAGAGAAAGAGAGAGAGATACTTATTAAGAGAGAGATCTACTAAGGATAGGGTTTATATAGACCCTACCTAAGGATTACTAGTAAATAAGTAATTAAGTAAATAAACCTCTAAAACTATCTAATTAATACTTAATATATTAATTTCTAAGACTTAAGATAATAACGCCTAGTAGGGAGAGCCCTATACAAAATAGAGTCTACCTATTACCTTAATAGGTTTAATAACAGTAACAAGCTATAAACTTAAAGCTATTCCTACTACCTAAATAGGTAAGATCTCTGGGCAGGCGGAGGTAAGAAAAGCGAGAGTTTTAACTAGGTAGTACTAGGCTTAGTACTACCCCTATATATAGGGAGAGACATACAGATACCGGGGATATTAACTAGTAGTTAAACCGTTAATAATAAGCTCCTAGGCTTATAACCTATTAATGTCTACGATGGTAGACGATGGTGTACAATATGTAAATTGTTATCGAGTTTCTGTACAAACTAGGAAAGATGACTGACTATATAGTCAGTAACTATGGGATGGCGAGCCTGTGGCATCTGAGAGATAACAAACAATGCTGAAGGGATCCCATCCAGGACACCGGCACGGGCCAGTGTCATTGTTCCCGTACATATAGCTAGCATTGCCGACACGTTCTTCGATGCACCAATCAGAAATTGCACTACGGCAGGAGAGGGTTCATGCAACGGGTGCGGACCGGAAATAATGAGGACGTCTAGTGATGGCGACTTTGCGATAGATGTCTTTCAGGAACGCATGAAATTAGCAAGCTTTTTTCACAAGTCTGCTTGACTCGTCACCCACCGTAGGTTGAATTCGGACCCCGCTGGTCATTTTCACCGGCTTTTCACCATCCTCCGTGATATAATGGATTTTGCTCTCTATTGCGAGGGCAACTATCCATTCTGGAAGGCCACATGCATCGAGGTACTCCGGCTGAAGTGTGGTGAGAAGATCTATCGGTGCCAGGTCCAAAAGTTGGACTAGCTCGCTTATCAATAAAACACCCACTTGCAAGGGTCGTGACGTGGTGGTTTGCGACATATCTTCAGCTGTGACTAAAAAAGATAACTCGTCCGTTATTCAGAAATTTCATAGTAAATTATATACTGAACTTGTCAGATAGCTGACAGTTCCAGCCCCAGGTACGTGGCCCGCTTAATTTTGCGAACTCCTTACGGCCGAGACATCAGCTCATCGGATAATAGAATCACTCTAGGACCTTTAGTACTAGCGAGCAGGGCCGTTACGGCCGCATGAGTTGATAGTATAATAACTTTTGGCTGCGTTTATAGAAAGAGTCAAGCAGAATCTGGGTCTGCCGATTTACCGTATCCCTGGAGAATTATCGACAACCTTCTTTCGCTAACTAATATTCATGGTTTGATCCCTTATAGTTCTCTTATCTCGCATGTAAACATGGGCACGTGCAGTAATTTGAAATAGCCAGCTCCTAATATAGCTGCTATCGCCCGGTCATCTTCTCAAATGATCAGAATATGCAGATAAATACTGAAAATGCCTGCATTTTTAGCTCTTTTTAATCCTTTCTTGGAACCGAAACCTACGTATTCAGTCCAAGTGTGTCCCTCACTCAGATCTTCAGCAATATGCAAACCTCGACAGTATTTCATGACAAAGACATTCAGCCATTTCCTGGGGATGTGTTGACAAGACTGATGTTCCGATGCCTGAAACCAGAGTGAACGTCGAACTTGCAGGCCTGCTGGAAGAAATTGGGATTTATCACCCTCTCACAACTGTACACCTTGGCCAGGGTAATACCAACAATAAATTCGACAACCGTCTTCCGGAGAAGGGAAAATCTCACCGCACGTCAGTGGAGCAACGCTGATGAACTATCTGAGGTTATTAATCCGCTAATCTGGAATTGGTAGTGTCCTGTCTGGGAGTAGGTTATATCGCCATTCTATCTGGGTCTACTCCTACCGTACGTCAAGTATTGTTCTGCTTTAGTATGTTTGAAAGCCAATCTTGATATTATTATGTGCTCCATAGTTCCGAAAGCTAACATACAAGGGAATCGTACAATTCTTCCATAAAGGGGACAATATGCGGTACCGAGGAACGGATTGACAAATTCGTTCTAGAGTAGCGGCTGATTTACGGCCGCGAACCGGCTTTTGGCCCGAATTCGAGGTCCAAACCGGTAGAAGATATAACTATTTCACAGTTAGCAAGATAATGGTTGTTGCTCCCACTACACGCATGAATCACTCACGGCAATGGAAGCATAGCGACCGTCAAAAAGGCAAGTAAAGATGTGGCCCACTGGTATCCAAGGGCCTCGTACACTGTAAAAGAGAGACTATCAGCAACATGATAAACTTCTCTTTCTAAGGAAAGAGGAAACCTACTTTGGATACCAAAGAGAGGGAACGCAGCGGCAAAACTGCTTCGAAGGAAAGCATTGGCCGCTAATGCACTTGCTGCATACAATGGATACGCATCGACGAGAAAGGTGATCACGCCTTGGAAGACGAGAAAGACGCTAAATCTACCATAAGTATAGGACGTGGCATTAAATTGGGAGATGAACACGTACCCGAGACCGAAAAAGACACTTCCAATAATTGGCATAATCCAATGAACCTGCATATTGAGCTTAGTAAAATATCTTGACGGAAATGCAAAATTTGTACTCACGGATGCTGTGCTGCTCCAGCCAAACCAAAAGAGGCCAATCGTTATAAGAGGAGCTCCAAGAATTGCGGGCGGAAGCCGGTACTCGGGAATTATCTCCTTTCCATCCGGTGAGTGTTTTTGAACCAATCTCTGCAAATTCCATCCCCAGAGAGGATTGAGGAAGACGCCAAGAAACGTGCCAACTAGTTGACCGAGGAAAGTCAACCCGATTTGCCATAGGTTGAAACCGTACAGGTTGGAAAACACCAATGGGAAGGCACCAAAGAAGAGGTATAAGGTTCCGATGATGACCGCAGTGTAGAGGCAAAGACACAGACACATTGGTTCCAATAGCAGTAATAGAAAAGGACGGTACATGGACCTCAAAAAGACCTTCTGCATTGATAGCGCCCCAGGCTGCACAGGTGTACCACTTTTATCTGAGGCGGCTTGCAAACGGAGTGCCTTTTTGCGTAGGAGTACTGGAGCGTAAGTTTCCTTCATAAAGAGGAGCATGACAACCCAAAGTGAGGCGCTCCAGATGATGATGACATAAAACGACCAGCGCCTAACCATTGATAAGTCTTATGTCAGAAGGCATTGGTAGCGGGTCACTTTGCTTACCAAGACGTGAATGAGTTAATGAATCCTCCAATGAGTGGTCCGAGGACTGGACCGGCAAAAGGTGTTGCGGTGTATATCATCATTGGAAGCTGCAATGTTTCACGGGTGAACAGGTCGCCGATGGTTCCTCCAGCCACGCTTTGGAAGGCAGCACTTGTCAGGCCACCGAGCATTCGGCCAGCGAGCAGAGTTCCGAAGTTATTAGCCGCTGCACATGGAATAAGCCATATAGTGAACAGAGCTAGGGAAGCAATGTATATAGGTCGTCGTCCATAAAACTGGTAGATCTCAGTCTCCATTTAACAAGACAATGGTGAGAATAGTGGATTACCTCAGAGATCGGCGCAACAAACATGGGCCCAACGCCCATGCCAAAGATGAACAAGGATAGTCCTACAGTGGCGACTAGCTCTGAAATATGGAACTGGGCTGTGATCTGTCCATAGATGGACGAGTACAATGCAGAGGTACATGTCCTATGAGGTCGAAACTCGTTAATCTTGGCAATTCCTGACAATGCTGGACGTCACCCGGGGCTGAAAGCTTACACACAGAGCGAACTGAAGGAAACAGTAAAGACCATAACCCATTTTCGCCAAAGGGCAAAGTTTTTAGGGTTTTTTGGATCATCTGGACCATCCCAGTCGGCAGTGATCACTACCGACGGATTATTGACACCGCCAACTGTCTTGTCGCTTGACGAGTTCGAGGCAGACAACGACATCGCAGATCCAAGACACGTTTATTGAACCGACACGTATTATTTTCGTACTCCATCGAGACTACACATTGATATATATCTAGAAACGTATATTTTGGACTGATGGATAAGTCGGCCCAGAGTCTGTCCTATTGAAAAAATTATTGTTGACATGAATAAGCCCAAAGGACTCAGGCTACTTGTCTTTCCGCTTCCGCCTCCCTGCACTGTGGAAGCAGCTGGGCAACAAAGGGGGAAATGGCCAGATGACAAATTATGGAAGCGGAAGCGGAACTGAAAAGGGAGAACAGAAATGACGTATTTTGGAGCGGAAGCGGAAACGAAAAGGGAAAACTAAAATATTGGCCATGATTATCAAACCAGCTCTTGTTCCCCTTCCGTTCTGAACCGTCCACAGCAGATCAAGGTGTTATGATGGGGCACAGATGATCTTCAAGCCAGTGAAGAGTGGACCCGTGAACGGCCAATCTCTGTGGGCGGGTAGTTTCCTGGAATTGCACATGGCATTCCAAAGCAAAGTTCTGAAAAGTTTACCGCCGTATAGGCTTATTATTCCTTGAGAATTTTGCTTATAATTGCTACTATAAATTTCACTTGGCTGGAATGCGGCCCGACTGCCGATTACCTGTTTCCTTGAACCTCCAGAATAACCGTAATCGTGCACGGTTCATGAAGGTCCAAGCATTGAAGAGAAAGCAGACAAGAAAAAACTGCCCCTGCCTACTAAGGAAATAGCTTCCCCATAACAACAAGAGCAAGAGGCTGGGATATCCCTAGGTAAAATTTACCCCACGAAAAAAAAGACCTGATGCTTGGGTTTTCAGCCACCACAGTAGCCAAACATCTTTTCCTACGACATAATTAGTATCAATCAACCCCTAGCCGCTAGATTATTATCGCGAAGGAAACCGCGAATCAAGGAGGGATACGAGAAAGGCGCTCTAGAACTCATTGTTCGAGACAACGGTAGCCACAAAATTTGCAGGTGACTGAGAGCTGGTACTTGGAATTTCGGAAATTTTACGGCCGTACGGCGGGCATTCTCTTTTGCCTATATTTTTTTTTCTTCCTCGCCTAATGCCAAATTTTTACAAAAGAGAAGTCAAAAGAGATATAACCACAAGCTCTTATGCCTATTGATTTCTAGAGAGCAACATACTGTTCACAAAGTGGACCCTGAACAGGAGACTGACCATTATGAGTTGGCGGGAGCCATGTGCTGATTATGCCGGTACACCTATCCTTATACTCCAGACCTTTCGTACCATATCGCACGCTTCTTCCAGCCATCCGTGAACTCTCCAAGCGACTAAGTGGGGCGGCACGAGAGGCTGCAAACTTCTAAGACAGGTGGTATCAACGCTAAATACCCTGTTATCTCCAAGTAATTAAAGCGGAGTGCGCCGACTCCGTCGAGACCTCTCGGTCCCAAGTGGTCGGTGGTTAAGGGAACTTTTCAGATGGCAACACAGCGGCCCACAGCCGCGGGACACTGCGCTCATATACGCATGGCAATGCTTCTTGGGCAATGACTAGCCGACCGGTGCCTTTTCAAAGGTGGACAAGTGTTTTGTTAACAGAGGCCCCTGGGAATTAGAACAAACTAATAGATAGTCTAGTTATCCCGAGGGCACCAGAACAGCCACCAAAGCACAAGCCCAGAAAAATTTCAGCGTCATAGCGTCAGCAAGACCGGGCACAGCGTCTCAACTGACGCCAAACCCTTCGGCTTACGGTACGCTCAGGGGGTACCTTACCTTCAGGCTCTCTCACCTGAAGGGATAATATAAATACTTTCAATCCTCAGTGGAATTCGAATATGCACTGAAGTGAGGTCCACAGGTAAAAAAAGAAAAACTCCAATCCAATACAAATATAAGAGCAATATGGCATTGAACTTCTTGTGAGTGACGTTCACGCTTGCAGCCACAATGACATGGTATAGAACTGATCTTCAATAGGGCCCGACCCTTCAAGTTGAGATGGACACCAGAAGATACAAACGTGCGTAGTGCTTTTCACCAAAAACTGAATCAAGATATTGACCGCCACAATAGGACGCAGGCTGGAAGAATAGCTGTCACTCCTCAACGGACGACCCGTCATTATGGATAGAGGAAGTCGGGCCTATGTTAATGGGCATGCTGGTTATGGCTGGCTACTCTTGCTACTCGGCGTCGGTTCACACGAAATTCTTTCACGAGTCAGTGGCACGATCTTTGGGTCCTCATCCCAGAGGGCGTGGGCCCCTTGGCGACTGGGAGAGCTTCATGACGGATGACCATACGCCGGTCGAGCTAAGCTGGTGTTGGTCCACATTGCCAGCAAACCCTACGGTCCGGTACTCGGTTGAACCAATTGGCTTATTTGCTGGACAGGAAGACGATCCCATCAACGCTGCTGCCAGTCTGCGCCTACTTGGAGATACTCTCCCCTTAGCCTCGAACTTGCATCTATACCTGCATCACCATTTCGAAAACTTGCTTTTGTGGAGAGACGGGCCAGTTAAAAGTAATAACCAGGACTCGTTTCCGCCCCAATCACAAAGCTTCATGGCCTTCGACTTGCTGGAAACATCAATTGTTGTCAAGCAATACTACTTGCCCGGATGGAGAGCACTGTCAGAAGGTAAAACGAATCTTGCTATTATCAAATGTGCAGTGCAAAAGCTTCCTGCACCTGTTAACGCTTTGATGGACTCCATGGATATGTTCAACGAGTTTTTCGGCTCATTTCGAGAGTGTTCACAACCAGTCGTCGAAATCGTAGCCATCGATTGCGTCGATCCGTCCCAGTCTCGTTTGAAAATTTATGTTCGATCACATCGCACCACTCTGAAGAGTGTAGTTGATATGTTAAGTCTAGGTGGGAGAGCCCCCAAAACCCAGGACGAGGAAGACTCTTTACGGGAGCTTTGGTGCTCGGTGTTTGGTTTGAATCCTGATGAGCATCACGAACACCAGCCCCTCAGTAAAAGGGAGCATCGTACAGGCGGCATTCTTTATTACTTCAAGTTTAAACGGGGTACAAAAGCTCCCAAGTCGAAGGTATATCTGCCCGTTCGACATTACGCGCAAAGCGATGAGCAGATTTCTCGAGGACTTTCCGACTATCTCGCCCGTCGTAGCAAGACGCTGGCCACAGGATCTTATTATGACGGAGTCAAAAGATTATGGTGAGTTTTGCGGCCAGGAAGTTTACTTCTGGAATCCAACCGGCTCATGAATTGTCCAACAGCACGCACCGGGACCTGACCGAAGGTTTAGGATTCCACACCTATATAAGCTGGGCTTCTGATAAGGACCAATGGAACGTGACTGCTTACTTCAATCCAGAGATTTACCATCAATCTCGGTTCGAGAGTCTCCCAATTGACTAAGAGGAACCGATTAAGCACTGCTGTTCATTATTGCCACTAGGGGCTCCGCTACTTTGTGCCTAGGTGACATAGGAGGTGTTCATAAAATGTGGCGATATTGGAAATTGGGATCCATTCAACTTGAGAATACGAAACGAAAAATTCTGCCTTCTTAGCTTTCTATTACGTTGGAGTTTCGACAATTCCTTACCCAACAGGGTGAAATCATGCTTCAGTTAAGAGAATGTGAGACACAGAGAGAAACATCGGCGATAAATCTGGGTTACCAGAAGCCGCTGGAGAAAAAATAAAGATGAGTTGAGGAGCAAGAAATATACAACCGGATTTGACTTGATCATAATTGAACGGTCCACTGGCTCGTAAACTAATAGCCTCTTAACTGTGTATTCCTTGCTTCATTTGGATTCCAGTAGCTTAAAACTGTCTCACCAGACCTGCACATAAAATAAGTTCCCGTTCGCATCATGGAGACAATCTAATTTTCTTCCTGTCCGATTGTTGAAAGTCTACAGGTCATTTTTCCTCCGAAGCGACATCTGATTAGCAAAAATTCAGATATATCTAATATACTGACTATGAAGACCTTGGCTGCACCTGAAAATGAAGGTCCATGAAATTGGGCCAGCGAAGCACTTGCGCTCATGGCAGAGTTTATTGCCTATTTAAGTGGTATAGTGCGGAAGCAGTGCAGCGTTCTTGCCGGTGGGTCTATAGTGAGGAAGAGACCATGGGGGAGGAAGGATGGCCAGATGTACTACCATGCAAGGAGGACGCTTTATAGAACCACAACAAGAAAGCTTACCGTGTTTCCCCTATTACATTGGCTAAATTTGGCGGCTCTAGCGCTCTGAAACTGAATGGCAAATATTCAGTAGATGCCTTCTACAGGAACTATGATTCAGTAAATATGAAGCTATCGCGACAATTCTGCCCCTTTATCCACACCGTTCTGGATACAGAACTGTACCCATTTATGAATTTGGTTTCCATAGTAAAAATGCATGTTTCTTTTGCTATGCAAACTATCAGTTCTGGACAAATTCGTCGGTATACAGCCTCCTCTATATTAATCCCCCATGTCCTCCATAGCCTTGTTCTGCGCACGTGGACCAGTGATAGCATTTTAAGCTTAGGCTTGGGCTTAGGGTTCGGCTTTGCAATAGACGACTTAAGAGGCTTTCTCGCCTACCCCGTAGTTGTCGCTCCCGTATACGACTCCTACGCCCCCCTTGTGTCAGCTGGATGGCGTGTTTGAATGCGCTGTATAGTTCTGTCCAATTGTATCAGGGGCGATGAAGGCTGTGTCGACTGCTGGGTTGCGGCCACTTGAATAACCTGTTTCGCTGTTGACGAGGATACGATCGGTATGGCTTGCGGTGATCTTGGCCAATATAAATTAGATAACCGCCCGGTCTACCGCGGAGGCGTACAGATGAAGATTCTGTACGAAAAGGTGTGGATTTGTAGGCTGTGCATCCGAGGTTGTATAATTGCAATTAAGGGTAGAATTGGTCGAGACAGAAGGGGCCTTGATAATCCTCAAGGCGTTGTACAACCATATGATACATTGATCGCCAGCGGTATTCCTTGAATTGCAATAACATTGAGGGATGAATGCCTTGCCTTCCGCCGGCGGGAGGAAGATATCATTTATTACTTCCATATAGCTGATCACCTTAAACGACACACGCTTAATTAATGGCTCGTATGACGTATGGAGCTTCCTAGTTGGCCTTTTGATACGTTCGCTGCCGATTTCTGGCTTTATTGTTAGCGCAGTGGCGGTCGATCGCAAGCTTGAAGGTATCCAGGGCGGCAAGGATTCGTTTGTAGAGACATGGAGATTTTTCTCCGACAGCCAATGTGTAGCCTCTGTACTTGAGGTCGCCGCCTCGCCGTCATAGAGATACTAGTTAGTATAGAAGCGATGGAAGTTCTCCTGGCAGCTATAAAACCATTCCTTCTGGATATAGGCAACAAGGTCAGCAAAGATAGGCTCCCGGTATCGAGTCTGAAATAATGCCCATGCGGCGTCAAAGTCAGCCTGGGATCATGCGTAGCTAAAATGGTTCCATCTCTTCTTTATCTTAATCCAGCCCTCTTCCTAGATGGCCAGTAAGTCCTCCTCGGCTGCTTCTCGCTGAGTTCAGGCGCCGGCAACGTAATCCACCAACCCCAGTAAGCCTTTCTTCGCGTGCGAGGTTGATCTGTGTCTGGCGAAGGGGAAGGCCTTCCTTATCAGATACATATTGATATGCCAGATGAAGATGATGGTACTAGTGTCTGGAGACATCATATGAACTGCATTATTGAGACCATGTTCTTTGTCGGTGAGGATCGTACGCGGGGAGTCGATGTCTATCACAGGTATGCCGTCGTCGACTTCCTCGTGGAGACTACTGTACACTCCGCCAAGGAAATCTAATACAATTGTATGTTAAAAGGGGATTGCTCGATGGCAGTCTGGCATAGCAGACAGGCGATATCATGGGAGAAGTAACACCACAAGACACTCCCGGCCCACGCGAGTAGCAATTGAAAGCGTCGATCGCATTCGCCTGCTCCTAATCCATAGAGAAAGAACCCGACATGAAAGTGGAGAGTAGATGGTAGACTACTAAACTGCCTGAGATCTCACAATGAAAAAGAAGCACGTGCACTGCGAAGAAATTAATGCGGCCTGAGGCCCATGATGTCATGATGTCGCCGGTTTCACCACTGCAGTATGAGACACCAATTTATTGGCAAGAAAAGCCCAGCCAACATAGACCGGGGCTCCTTTTGCCAACGATACAAAGCAAAGGTAGCTCGTATCGTATAGTTACCATCCATGGATCATACGCAGGGATGACGCTTTAGCATTCCAATTATGTATGCAGTATAGAATTACGATGTGTCTGTCATCAACAAGCTCCGTCCGAGAAAACCATTGGCTGTGCCTTGGTAGCTTCATCAATAACACGGCCGTTCAGGAGCCCTGGTTGAATAGAAGCTGCCGCGGTCTAACAGGTAAACTAGTGTGGTCGAGCGGATGGGGCCTCTTTCTCGGATTTGGACCAAGTTTAAACCAACAAAACAAGGCCAGACCACGCTTGATGTGGAGGAACATGGCTATGCTTAACGATTAATACGATATATCTTTTGCCGCGAGAATCTGCGGGTCGAGGTGACTCCACCTGATCCGGTTTTGCAATATATGTGATCGTGCTTAGTCAATAAACAATTAATATTAACCTAAAGGTAACAAACTCAAAGAAATGTCAAATAAGAGACGAAAACAGTAGAGAGCTGTGAATAGACTGAATCACTCTGTATAGAGATAGTGAGTCACATGTGGTGTGCATAATATATGTCGAACTCGACATTATAGGAACTGCGCCTATCCAAAGTGTTCGATTCGGATTCTCGTATCCGAGAAAGAATAACTGACTAATACGAAATTCACTCTCTTCCTTACCCTTTTAGCGCTTACTTACCTCTTTGGGAGGGTTGAATCAGCGCCTGAGCTTTTCAGGTGTTGTAGGGGGGTCGTGGCCACTAAACAGTAACCCATCTACCCATCCACGTCGTGGTAATTTCCTTTGCTTCATCGACTAATCCAAGTTCTACCATAAAAGGTCAAGTCAGTTAATCCTCAAAGCGATGCGATATTTTGAGATGATCCTACCTAGCAGAAGCTGTACTGTTCCACGAACGGAGGATTCCAAAGCGGAGGCAACTGTAAGCAAAAGTCAGCTCGTGCTGAAAAGAAAAGGGCTGTGGGTTGACCGTACTCCATGAGTGGGTGTACGATGTGTGTTCTCCAATAAAAATCATCTGTCAAAGTTCAGCAATCACGACTCGCACTTCGAAACTCCTAGGCGAGGGTAACACACATTGTTCTCCGTGTTGAAGTAAGATGGAATATACAGCTCGTGCTGACCCACACTTGGAAAAGCCCAAGAGCCGCCCGCATTGGACTCTTCCTCCAACCAACACAGACGACTGAAGTTTCCAGTGTATTCTCCGTACACAATATCTCCATGTAACTGGGCAAAAGCATCCAGGACGTACTGAGCATGCTCCTTTTCGGGCGTGGAAACCCAGCGGTAGCCATAGTCGTCTTGGTTATAACTGGCGAGAATAACCGCAGGGCCTGTACTATTCACGTTGAAGCTAGGATAGCAGACATTTCCAATACCGGGAATGTCGGTTTTGGTGTTGCAGCTACCAAAGATCGGCTGTTCCAAATGCTCCCAAAATCGTGACTTGAATTCCAGCGCCACCTGTCACGTTTTATTAGTACTGTGCTCCATGCGAGGTCAATAAACTTACTTTGCAGGCAGATTGATAGCCGAGTTGAGCAATTGCGTCGGTGAGGATTGTAGAGAACTCTGATAAAGTGAGATCAGTTCTGAAATTGGAACCCCGCGAGCTATCCATACCTGGAAGTTCCCATTTACGAACAACGGTAAAGGGTACGGCGACAAAGGCATAGTCATAACTGGTATTCTGGAACTGACGGTCGGTGTAATGGTTCTTCCAAGAAACTTGCACCTTCTTCTCATGTTCGAGAAATTCGACCTTCTGGATCTTCCTGCGGTATCTGAGATCATCCTTGACGAGCGGCTTGAAGGCGTTTGGCAGTCGACTCATGCCTTGGAAGTATCAGTTGCCCATTATTGATGACTTGGTAACAAAGAACTAACCTTTGTCAATTGTTTTCCATTCCTTAGAAGAGAAAAACAAGTTATCGTACCTGTGGGTACCGGATATGAGTAAAATACTCCACAATCTCGTAAGGCTACTGAACACTCACAGGCTTACCCAGAACGGGGCAGAAGCAGAAGCAGAGGCAAGTCCTCCAGCCAAACCGGTGGTGTTTAGATCAAAGCCCAATACATTATGAAGGTAGCTCCCCTGAGCCCAATTGTCTCCGCCTCTGCCATTGAGACCGACGTCTTTATAATACAATTAGTAAACCAGATTCATCAAGAGTAATAGGGCCATATACCATACCCATAAATTTCTTGTGTGCTTCGTAGAGGTTGCTGGCAATTAGGTTCATCATCGAAGGATCGTACATGATTTTGCCTAACTGTCCCATCAACTTGTCTAACTCGGGGGTGTGAAGGGACGCAGCACCGAGAGAGCTATTATTCGCAACATCACCAATGGTCGGAATTGAGCCGTCTGCGTTTCTTTTGTTCTCAATGAAGGAAAGGGCATTATTGCTGTCCTGGATGAAGGGGATCCAGTCAACGGCAAGTGATTCGTCGTGTTTGTTCAACTCATTTAAGGCGTCTGCTAGTTGAAACACAATTTGATGGCTAGTAAAATTCAACGTCAGAGTCTCGTTGCCTATTGGAAATGTTGCGGTGATAGGAATTCGCATGGCTCCCATCTCTTGGTATTGGTATTTTGAGTCGGGCAAGTCGAAGTATTCAGTCCAAATGCGACTTTCTATTGTCAGCCTTGATACAACACATACTGAGAGAAAGACTTACCCTCCAACTCGGTCGGTGGACTCGGAGATCTCAAGGTTTGTAAAGCCAACGCTGTTGAGGAGAAACTTTAAAAAAAATGAGCATCACCAATTGAGTAATCCAAGTAGGTGAGGTGACATACATAGGTCATCAACCCCGATATTCCAGCCCCGAGAATGCCGATAGCTGATTGAAATCATTAAGAATGCATAATCCGAGTGATTTTGGTTATACACACCTTTGCCTTTTGCCTTCGCCACATCAACGGTCCCAATTTCTTGGTTCTTGAGAAGGGAAACCCCATTGAACCATGGGCCCTCTGCATCGATACCAGAGCCATTTGTCATTAAAATGCGCTCCCTCTTGGTCAACTTGGGTCGCAGGATTCCTTCCAAAGCCAGTGGCTCACTCTGCCCGATCAGGATCTTGTTCTTCTCCCACGCCATAATGCATCCTCCGGAGGAGACATCATCGGGGACGACCCAAACCAATCGAGTATCTTCGCTAGATTTCACGCCTCCGGAACCATGTGCAATGGTCAACTGAGAGCTAGAGAAACTACGGCTACCACAATTGCCGTAAGTGAAGACATGTTCCTTGAAAGCCGAATCAGGGTACTTGAGGTGGATATTGATAATCTTCGAAGCCGTCGTATCCCTCACAGAAATGTCAATATCCTGAGGCACGGCGGCTGCGAGTGCCACGGGAAGAAAACCGGTCATCAGCAGGGCCCAGTTCATCTTGAGATTCGCACTGGATATGGGTACAGTTGGCCTTTCGTACAATCATTACCATTTATCTTATTTTATACCTAATTCGTGGGCGCCTCCTTTCCAACATAAATCGGTTGCTGGTGGATCCCAGCAACGACTATTTACGGCCGTAACCGCAGCCGGAGTCTGCCTTGAAAGCAGGATAATCACAATCTCTCCTATTCTTGTTATTAACCCCATTCGGCATGTCTTCGCTATTTCCGTGGCAAAATTGCTGCTGTTCAACCTTTTGCTGAAAAATATCTATGGGTATTTCCATATCATTGAAGGTGGCGTTTTCTCGGAAATCAATTTTCAAGGTAGTCCATAGCGCGTAGCACTAATTAGGCTGTTTTGAATAGTTGTGCAGCTTTACTTTCGGTATCAACGACGCCTTTAAGGCAGTGAGAGGCTTGATTGCTGGAAAACAGATGGATGTCTGCGTAAGATTTCCTTTTATCGATGACAAACGGACGTATCAGGGGAAGAAGTCTATCATCCTGTCATTGATGTATGTGTCGAAAGCTATGTTACAATACATGACTGGGAACCCGAGTATTCAACACCTCGGAAAATACATGGACCGCTATGATAGTGGGCCCCATACAAATTGCATATTAAGCTTAGTCAGTTATGCCCCAGCAAATTGTCAAATAGGGGATTCTTGTCATTTTAGTTAGTTAGAGTCATACACATCTGTCATTTTGAAACATACATTGCTGTACCGGTGATTTCCGACAGTATGCTTTACTGGTCTTAGTCATTGTGGGGCACGTCTTGGGTCAGGTGCCGATAAATAAATTGGAGCCGTAGTTGATAAGCTAGCGCTGGATATACCACTCTACCGGCCTTAGGGTGAGAAGTGTTGAAATATGAGGCCATTTGCCGTACGGGCAATGCCTCAATTTACGAGGTTCATGCAACCATCACCTGATAGGGCTTTTGTGGAGATTTACCCACTGCAAAAACATGGGAAATCTCCATTAGACCCTCGTCTATTGTACTTTTACTAGTATAAATAGCAGTAAAGATACTTCCTTCATGGGAGTAGACTTAAACAACCTCATTCTATGCCATACAGCTTTCACATATCTATCAGTTTTACATCGTAACTTCAACAAGAAGATCCTTGGGGTTTAATCAAACACAGCCCTATAAGGTCCATTCTGAGCTCATTCATAAAGTATCGATGATTTCGCTTGGCAGAATCCATTACCATGTTGGCAAGAAAAGCTCCATCTATGGCACCGCCGAGTGCTTTGAGTCTTCCATGACCAACAGGATGTCCGACAAAAGCAGCCCCTTGAACAAGCGATGAGGAAAAGTTTTATCAAATGTAGCGATGGTTTGTACGTACTCCCGTCCCACCAACAAGCATCTCAAGTATCTACTGGATAGGTGGAATGTCTTTTACCGTAATCGTAACCCAATTTGGCCGATCGAAGGAGGAAGGGTAGATCCACGCGCCGCGAGTAGCAAGTGTGCCATTTCTCGTACGGTAGAAGGCCGAGGTGCTGCTACACGAGAATCCATTGAGAGAATCCATGTAAATTATAAGGGGTTCTAGTTTTTACAGGATAGAACCTGTCAACTTAGGGTAAGATGAGGGATTGTCTCAGAACAATGGTATTGGAGAGAATACGAAGGCTTATTCTTGGGGAGCTCTCAGATTCCCCTGGATCGGACTATAACACGAGGCGTAAGAGGAGCGGTCAATCAATACTGACGTGTCTACGTAAGGGCGCTGGCGATTCACCGACAGTTCCTTACGAACATGTACAGGAGACAGCTACTCCGTGACACTCCATTTCCGAAGCAATTGCTCTTCAGATTCGTTCAATTTATGTGAACTTGCGGGAAGTAGCGCGTGTTCTGTACATCCAGTAAGACGGTTGCATAGAGTTGAACGCGGTATTTCAAAGGTCCTAGCACCGAGAGCAATAGAGCTTATTTCTTGTTTCCTAGTACCCTGAATAGCTAATTAAATCTTACCCCCTTGCTCTGTACGTTTTTAACAATATTGAGTACGAATTGGTGGCATAGTGGGTGGCTAAAGAAGAGGGAGGTCTATGTAAACTTGTTGATGTCTACGATGGTAGACGATGGTGTACAATATGTAAATTGTTATAGAGTTACTATACAAACTAGGAAAGATGACTGACTATATAGTCAGTAACTATGGGATGGCGAGCCTGTGGCATCTGAGAGATAACAAACACCCCCCACGATCAATGCCACATGAATCGTTTAAAAAGAATCCCCCTATAGTCCTTTCCTATATGAAAAATAAAGCTATTCAGCTTCCAAAAAACCTTTCTTTAGGTGTTAGGACGTAGTCCCAATTGATCAATGAATCGCTAGAACGCTGTTGCTCCTAAAGGCTTCGTAAAACTATTAGCGGCTTATTCCTATATAGGAATGTATTTAAGCGTCACCGAGCCTAACGAGACTTCCTATCGTAGGAAATAGTATTATACAGTAATATACTTAGTTCTTATATAGTATTCCGGGTTCTTAGCGAGTATAATAGTACTAGTATTATCGGTATAGATAATAACTAGCTTTCGTAATAAGCTATAATCTTATATCCTTAATTTATTAAGTAGTAAGATTAACTAGCGCGCTTCCTATATAGCTAATACCTATATAATATACTCGGACTTAGTTAATAAGAGAGTAATATAAGCTTATTTCTTTAATACCTAGGAAATAGGCCTACTAGTAAGGTAAAAGATAAAGCTGGAAGTAGAGATCCTATTAGTAGAGTAAGGATTAATATAGTTAGTATTATAGTAACTATATAGAGTAGATTAGTGATTACTTTTAAACTAGATATAGTGATTAATTATACCTAAAAGGTAGTAGAATAGATATTTAAGAGCCTATTTATACTACTAGCTAAGATTTCTAGTATACTTAGTAAGCTAGATAGCGGTATAGGAGATATTACTATAGGTACTAACTATTAACTAAATGATTTTACTAACTTATTCCTAATATAGCTTATATTTAGTAAGTATAGCTTATTCTGTTATAGGAATAAGCGGTTCTTTCTTATTAAAAGGAGTTAAAACCGGCTTACTATATTATATACTATATTAGTAGAGTATTATAGTAATAAACTTCTTTTACAAGAGTCTAATTAAGGATCCTTTCTAGATAACCTTAATACTTAGGTATTTAGTAACTAGGCCTTTATTAGTAAGGTTAAAATACTT
>NW_015971487.1:0-5073 GCF_000769745.1 Penicillium expansum
TTTAGTTAGGATAGGTTATATAACTCCTATATATTATACTAAATAATAATCGATTTAATATATAGCAGCTAGGAATCCTATAATTCTGTATCCTTTAATATAATATGAGAGGATATCGCAGAGAGATATAAATCAATTATATTAATACTAGTATATTAATGACTTCTAATACTTTTTAGAGGAGTTAGGGGTTACCTTCGATAATTCAGGGGTTAACTCAGGTATTAATTTATCTACTAATTCGGCAACAGCGAGGTTAAAAGGTGATCTATATATAGATAGATCTATTCGAATAGAACGATTCCGGGCTTATAACTGTCGGAAATCACCGGTACAGCAATGTATGTTTCAAAATGATAGATATGTATGACTCTAACTAACTAAAATGACAAGAATCCCCTATTTAATAATTTGCCGGGGTATAACTGACTAAGCTTAATATGCAATTTGTATAGGGCCCACTATCATAGCGGTCCATGTATTTTCCGAGGTATTGAATACTCGGGTTCCTAGTCATATATTGTAACATAGCTTTCGACAGAATACGTTAACTAATTCACAAGCGAGCCGCCACCCTACCCAAAATGCGTCAGTTTTGTTTGTTATCTCTCAGATGCCACAGGCTCGCTATCCTATAGTTACTAACTATATAGTCAGTTATCTTTCCTAGTTTGTATAGTAACTCTATAACAATTTACATATTATACACCATCGTCTACCATCGTAGACATTAACAGGTTATAAGCCCGGGAGCTTATTATTAACGGTTTAACTACTAGTTAATATCCCTAGTGTCTATGTGTCTCTCCCTACACACAGGGGTGGTACTAAGCCTAGTACTACCTAGTCAAAACTCTCGCTTTTCTTACCTCCGCCTGCCCAGAGATCTTGCCTATTTAGGTAGTAAGAATAGCTTTAGGTTTACGGCTTGTTACCGTTATTAAACCTACTAAGGTAATAGGTAGGCTCTGTTTCGTATAGGGCTCTCCCTACCGGGCGTTGTTATCTTAGGTCCTAGAAATCAATATATTAAGCGTTAATCGGATAGTTTTAGAGGTTTATTTACTTAATTGCTTATTTATTAGTAATCCTTAGGCAGGGTCTATATAAACCCTATCCTTAGTAGATCTCTCTCTCTATAAGTATCTCTCTCTCTCTCTCTCTATATCCTCTCTATCTACCTTTTTTATTAATTTTAGGCACCTTACTATCCTCTTTTATTAAATTTATTATTACTATTGTCTTTAATGTACCTAGTTACCTAGGGATAGCCTTACTTTTACCTATTTAGGAAGTTAGTATCTCGCTATTCCCCCCCCCCCCCCCCCCCCCCCCCCCCCCCCCCCCNTTTAGTTACTAGCTAACTACTAGTTCCGGCTATACCTTCTATCCCTCCGTTAAATGATCTTAACAATCTCGATCTATATAATAACAGAAATACATAGATCTATAGATCTAAAGTTTACTAAGCTTATTCTAAGCTTAAAGGGGGAAATAAACTAAGAATAATAGAATTAACTAATAGAGATTGCCCTTAATAGTAAGAACTTAATATACTAAGGCCTTTTAATAGGAATTAAAGGATATCCTTAGGATCTAACTAGTAATAAAGCCTCTTAATCTAGTACTAATAAGGAGGTTAAGGTATTTTAGGATATAACCCCCGCTTTAACTAGATTAAGTATAGCTCCTATATTAATAGTTACCTCTAGCTCTAGTTCTAGTTCTTATACTACTAAGCTACCTATTACTACTACTATTAGAGCGTAAGCTAAGCTATAAGCTAGCTAGGACTAGTATAATACTATTATCCTCTCCTATATTATATCTACCCTAGATATTATAATATCTATCTACCTCTATTAAGGTAAGACTGTAGCTAAGGTTTATAAAGATCTATACTAACTCTATAAGGCTAAGAATTTCTACTTAGTTAGTAATAAAGCTATTAAATAGGCTACTTAGAAATATAAACCTAGTAATAAACTAAAAGACTTTATTATAAAGTAGTGTTATCTTCTTACTAAGATATAAGAGGTATACCTAGCTACTAAAAGGGTATCTACTCTCTATACTATATATATATTTTTATATACTATTAGGGGTAATACTAGCTATTAATACTAGTTAAATACAGTCTCTATTTATAAAGACTAGTCTTATAACCGCAACCTATAATATATCTTTAGTGATTTTATTACTTCTAAAGGACGTTATATTAGAAATAATCGCGTTTAAAGCTAATAATAGGCCTTATCTAATATCGCTTTAACTAATAAGAAGAAGAAGGATAAGAAGAAGAAAGACTCTAAAAAGGACTCTAAAGACTCTAAAGATTAGGTCTAGTATCCCTTTTATAAGAGGGAAACTATTTATAAACTAGCTAACTATTTCTTAAACCCTAAGAATAAGAAGGATTTAAAACCTAAGTCTGCTAATAAGACTAATACTAAACCTACCGCTATAAATATAGTATTATTATCACCTAATAACCTCTAGGTATCTACTACCTATATTAATATTAACTTTATATCAGCTATTATTTTATTAAATAATACTCTAAATCCTAATATATAGATACTAGATTTAGGCTACTCAGCCTATATAACGCCTTACTGGAGTATATTTTATACTTTTACTATTAAGACCTTACCTATTTATTCGGCTACTAGTAAAACCTTCTATATAGAAGACTATAATAATATTATTATTAACCTTACTAAGTTTGATTATAGTATTAATAATTAAGATACTACTAAGCGAATTCGTATAGGGGGTATTATACTCTAGAAGGTTTAGTATATACTAAGCTTAAAATATAGTCTTATTTTAATAAGATAGCTTACTAAAATAGGCACTATAGTAATCACTTTCTTTAAAGATTATACTAAATTAAAATCTATAATTACTAAAGAGGTTAAAGGTTATACTACTGTTAGTAATAACTAATACTAGCTATATATATATAAGAATACTTAAATTTCTTATCTCCGTAGTCTTATAGAAACTAACTATCTTATACTAAGTATCTCTATAATAGAGAATACTACTAGTTTACTAGAGGATAATAATCTCTTTATTTCAGCCTCTAAGATTAGTAAACCGATCTCTATCTTAATAGATCTTACTTATTATTATACCTATTATACTAGCGAATCTTAAGTTAAGAAAACCTAAGACTATATAGACAGCTTAATAATTAAGAAGAAGTTAGCTTTAACTTAGCTTTATACGCTATATATTATTAGTAAAGGTTATACTCTACCTTTTAGTAAGAATAAATTAATTTATACTAATCTTAGTGACCTAATTTATACAGATATATAGGGCCCTATTAATATTATATTAACTAGTAGCTATAACTACTATATCACATTTATAGATAATACTTCTTATTTTTACTAGGTATTCCTAATTAAGTACCGCTCTAAGGTACTAGAAAAGTTTATCTAGGTCAAATAATAGCTAAAGACCTAGCTAAATTTAATAGTAAAGCGTATCTCTAGTAATAATACTAGGGAATATAAACCCCTTTATAAATATATTATTATAAAAGGAGTAGTATAGGATCTAGTTCTACCTTATATACTATATCTTAATAGTATACCGGAGATTAAGAATAAGTACTTATTTAAACTAGTAGTTACTATTATATCAGAGTATAAACTACTAAAATACTTATAGGAACTAATCCTCTAGGATATTAATTATACCTAAAACCGGCTATACTATTCGAAGGTTAAGTATACTCTATTTAAGAAGCTTTTTAGTTATTAACTAGATCTTTCTTACCTTTATACTCTTAGTTACTAATATTAGTATATAATTCTAAAGGAGCGGTATTAAATAAAGCTTTATCTATACTCTATAGAGGGGAGGTTTCTTAGTTATAACTAGCGTAGTCACTACTAGATTTATAATACCTCTACTAAAAAGATTATTATTTCCTAAGATATTATTTTTAATAAAATACTAGCTATTTCTTTACTTAAGTATTTAGATAATCTAGATATAAGTAAGTAGTTCTTAAAGCTAGATTCTTAATATATCCTACTTAAATTTATTAACCTACTAATACCGGCTATTCTTACTAAATATTTTAATACCTACTAAACCCCTCCCCCTACTAAACTAATTAAGCGAATAAATAATAGTTATAATACTAAAGTAGAGGTATAAATTAAGGTAGGGCCGGAGGAAATCCTAAAAGAGGACCCTATTATTATAGATACCTAGGATAATCCCTTATAGATCAGTAATCTACTAGATTAAGATCCGGTATTACTAATTCCTTTATTATTACTAAACCTAGTTTATAAAGTAATTTAACTACCTAGTTAAGAGTAAGTTACTCTCTAGGAACTACTAACTTAAAGTCTTTATTATTCGTTAAGGATCTAGAAACCTAACTGTACTATACTTAAGTATCTTACTACTTATAGCATAATAGATTCCTATATAATAGCTCTTTTTACTTTAAATAAAGTTATACTTTTAGTATTCTCTACTATATATAATAAAGATAAGTAGGTTTCCTAGCCTAGTAAGCTTACTCCTAAAGATATTAGCTATATACCTAATAGCTAGATTAATACTATAAACTATATAAAGTAAGAGAAATAGCTTAAAGCTATTTATAAAGAGCTCGCTGTATAAATTAAAAACGGTATATAGAGAGCTATTAACTATAAGTCTAATAAGATAAATCATAAGCTATTAATCCTATATTAGGTTTTTAATATTAAAAAGAATAATAATCAATATAAAGCTTACCTTATTATATAAGGTTTTAATTAGATTAAGGATATCGACTTTTATAAGGTATATACTATTATTACTAAGCCTATATCTTTTAAAGTCTTTTATACTATCGCTACCGCATTAAATTAGTTCCTATACTACCTAGATATTAAAACTATATTTCTTAATATAGATATTAAGGAGGCTATTTATATTAAACTCCTTAAGAACTAGGTTATTAGTAGCGTATAATAGATTACCTCTAAAACTAAGAAGATTATAAGACTCACTCTAATTCTTAAAGATAAGATTAGACTATTAATAAGAATAGTC
>NW_015971492.1:0-3782 GCF_000769745.1 Penicillium expansum
TACTAGGATATAGATTAAAATTATTCCTTTACCTAACTACTTTATTTTTATAAAGTAGTTAGTATATATCTTTTAAAAGTTAATTAATAAGAGAGTATTATATAAAAATATATACTACTCTTTTAGGCTTTATTTTAAGTTATAGACTATTCTTATTAATAGTCTAATCTTATCTCTAAGAATTAGAATAAGTCTTATAATCTTCTTAATTTTAAAAGTAATCTATTATATACTACTAGTAACCTAATTCTTAAGGAGTTTAATATAAATAGCCTCCTTAATATCTATATTAAGAAATATAGTTTTAATATCTAGGTAGTATAAGAACTAATTTAATATAATAGTAATAGTATAAAAGACTTTAAAAGATATAAGCTTAGTAATAATAGTATATACTATATAAAAGTTAATATCCTTAATCTAATTAAAACCTTATATAATAAGGTAAGCTTTATATTAATTATTATCCTTTTTAATATTAAAAACTTAGTATAAGATTAATAGCTTATAATTTATCTTATTAGACTTATAATTAATAGCTCTTTATATATTATTTTTAATTTATATAGTAAACTCTTTATAAATAGCTTTAAGCTATTTCTCTTACTCTATATAGTTTATAATATTAACCTAGCTATTAGGTATATAGCTAATATCTTTAAAAGTAAACTTACTAGGCTAAGAAACCTACTTATCCTTACTATATATAGTAGAGAATACTAAAAGTATAACTTTATTTAAAGCGAAAAGAGCTATTATATAAGGATCTATTATACTATAAATAGTAAGATATTTAAGTATAATATAGCTAGGTTTCTAGATCCTTAATAAATAATAAAGACCTTAAGTTAGTAGTTCTTAGAGAGTAATCTACTTTTAACTAGGTAGTTAAATTATTTTATAAACTAGGTTTAGTAATAATAAAGGAACTAGTAATACTAGATCTTAATCTAGTAAATTACTAATCTATAAGGGATTATCTTAGATATCTATAATAATAAAGTCCTCCTTTAGGATTTCCTCTAGCCCTATCTTAATTTATACCTCTACTTTAATATTATAACTATTACTTATTTACTTAATTAGTTTAGTAAAAGGAGGGGTTTAGTAGATATTAAAATATTTAGTAAAAATAGCTAGTATTAATAGGTTAATAAATTTAAGTAGGATATACTAAGAATCTAACTTTAAAAACTACTTACTTATATCTAGATTATTTAAATACTTAGATAAAGAAATAGCTAGTATTTTATTAAAAATAATATCTTAGAAAATAATAATCTTCTTAATAAAGGTATTATAAATCTAATAGTAACTATACTAGTTATAACTAAGAAACCTTCTTTCTATAAAGTATAGATAAAGCTTTATTTAATACTACTCTTTTAGAATTATATACTAGTATTAATAACTAAAAGTATAAAAATAAAAAAGATCTAGTTAATAACTAAAAAGCTTCTTAAATAAAGTATATTTAACTTTTAAATAGTATAGCTAGTTTTAAGTATAGTTAATACCTTAGAGGATTAGTCCCTATAAGTATTTTAATAGTTTATACTCTAATATAATAGTAACTACTAATTTAAGTAAGTACTTATTTTTAATCTCTAATATACTATTAAGATATAGTATATAAGGTAGAACTAAATCCTATATTACTCCTTTTATAATAATATATTTATAAAGGGGTTTATATTTCTTAGTATTATTATTAGAGATATACTTTACTATTAAATTTAATTAGATTTTTAGCTATTATTTAATCTAGATAAACTTTTCTAGTATTTTAGAGCAGTATTTAATTAGGAATATCTAATAAAAATAAGAAATATTATCTATAAATATAATATAGTAATTATAGCTATTAGTTAATATAATATTAATAAGGCCTTATATATCTATATAAATTAGATTATTAGGATTAGTATAAATTAATTTATTCTTATTAAAAGGTAGAGTATAACCTTTATTAATAATATATAATATATAAGGCTAAGTTAAAGCTAACTTCTTCTTAATTATTAAGCTATCTATATAATCCTAGGTTTTCTTAACTTAAGATTTACTAATATAATAGGTATAATAATAAGTAAGATCTATTAAGATAGAGATTAGTTTACTAACCTTAAAGGCTAAAATAAAGAGATTATTATCTTTTAATAAACTAATAGTAGTATAACTTTTAACCTCTCTAGTAATTATAGATTTTAATTTAGTATAATCCTTAAAAAAAGTAATTACTATAGTACCTATTTTAATAAGCTATCTTATTAAAATAAGACTATACTTTAAGCTTAGTATATACTAAACCTTTTAGAGTATAATATCCTTTATATAAATTTACTTAGTAGTATCTTAATTATTAATATTATAGTTAAACTTAATAAGGTTAATAATAATATTATTATAGCCTTCTATATAGAAGGTTTTACTAATAGCTAAATAAATAAGTAAGATCTTAGTAATAAAAGTATAAAATATACTCTAATAAAGTATTATATAGGCTAAATAGCCTAAATCTAGTATTTATATATTAAGATCTAAAGTATTATTTAATAAAATAATAGCTAATATAGAGTTAATATTAATATAAGTAGTAGATACCTAGAGGTTATTAGGTAATAATAATACTATATTTATAGTAGTAGGTTTAGTATTAGCTTTATTAATAGACTTAGGTTTTAAATCCTTTTTATTCTTAAGGTTTAAGAAATAGTTAGTTAGTTTATAAATAGTTTCCCTTTTATAAAAGAGATACTAGACTTAATCTTTAAAGTCTTTAAAGTTCTTTTTAGAGTCTTTTTTCTTCTTATCTTTTTTCTTCTTATTAGTTAAAGTAATATTAGATAAGGCCTATTATTAGCTTTAAATATAATTATTTCTAATATAATATCCTTTAGAAGTAATAAAATCACTAAAGATATATTATAAGTTATAGTTATAAAACTAGTCTTTATAAATAGAAACTATATTTAATTAATATTAATAGCTAGTATTACTCTTAATAGTATATAAAAATATATATATAATATAGAGAGTAGATACCCTTTTAATAGCTAGGTATACCTCTTATATCTTAATAAGAAGATAATACTACTTTATAATAAAGTCTTTTAGTTTATTATTAGGTTTATATTTCTAAATAGCCTATTTAATAGCTTTATTACTAACTAAATAGAAATTCTTAGCCTTATAGAGTTAGTATAGATCTTTATAAACCTTAGCTATAGTCTTACCTTAATAGAGGTAGATAGATATTATAATATCTAAGATAGATATAATATAAGAGAGGATAATAGTATTATACTAATCTTAGTTAGCTTATAGCTTAATTTATACTCTAATAGTAATAATAGTAGGTAGCTTAGTAGTATAAGAACTAGAACTAAAACTAAAGCTAAAGATAACTATTAATATAGGAGCTATACTTAATCTAGTTAGAGTAAGGGTTATATCCTAAAATATCTTAACCTCTTTATTAGTACTAGGCTAAAAGGCTTTATTACTAGTTAGATCTTAAAGATATCCTTTAATTCCTATTAAAAGGCCCTAGTATATTAAGTTCTTATTATTAAGGGTAATCTCTATTAATTAGTTCTATTATTCTTAATTTATTTCCCCTTTTAAGCTTAGAATAAGCTTAATAAACTTTAGATCTATAGATCTATATATTTCTATTATTATATAAATCGAGATTATTAAGATTATTTAATAGAGGGGTAGGAAGTATAACTAGAACTAGTAGTTAACTAGTAATTAGATAATAGAGGGAGGGAGGGGGG
>NW_015971491.1:0-2781 GCF_000769745.1 Penicillium expansum
ATAGTAAGATACTAACTTCCTAAATAGGTAAAAGTAAGGCTATCCCTAGGTAACTAAGTATACTAAAGATAATAGTAATAATAAATTTAATAGAAAAGAATAGTAAGGTACCTAAAATTAATAAAAAAGGTAGATAGAGAGGATATAGAGAGAGAGAGAGAGATATTTATAGAGAGAGAGATCTACTAAGGATAGGGTTTATATAAACCCTACCTAAGGATTACTAGTAAATAAGTAATTAAGCAAATAAACCTCTAAAACTATCTAATTAACACTTAATATATTAATTTCTAGGACCTAAGATAATAATACCTAGTAGGGAGAGCCCTATACAAAACAGAGCCTACCTATCACCTTAGTAGGTTTAATAATAGTAATAAGCTGTAAACCTAAAGCTATTCCCACTGCCTAAATAGGTAAGATCTCTAGGTAGGCGGAGGTAAGAAAAGTGAGAGTTTTAACTAGGTAGTACTAGGCTTAGTACCACCCCTATATATAGGGAGAGATATATAGACACCGGGGATATTAACTAGTAGTTAAACTGTTAATAATAAGCTCCCGGGCTCATAACCTATTAATGTCTACGATGGTAGACGATAGTGTACAATATGTAAATTGTTGTAGAGTTACTATACAAACTAGGAAAGATGACTGACTATATAGTTAGTAACTATGGGATGGCGAGCCTGTGGCATCTGAGAGATAACAAACATTTAGCAAGTTTTTGCTAAACAAATATTAAGGTGATGAATCATGTCCTAAAATCTAAATCCATGAGCTACTTCCTGGATACCCACTACCACATGTTTCACAATTGCTTGTTTTGTCAAAACATAGAATCAAACCCCTCTATCGAACTTACCAGTCTGGGTATATCAGTGGCGAATCTACGTGCTTCTACACAATCAGCCTTGCTGGACGATCGCAGTCCACATAATTTATTGTCAATAATGTCTCTCATTCAGCAATGCAAAGAGCTCGATACCAGACTTATTTGTTGGCATAATAATCTGCCTCTGATCTCAAAAACACGTTCAATCCCAGCCGCAGACCTGCACAGGGTCTCACCTGCACCACAATTACTTGGTCCAAATCTCCGAGAAGCCTATTTTTACCGCAACCTGTACACAGCAGAGCTCCACTGCAGATACTACACATTGAGAGCAATGGTTCTGTCTGTCATTATTCGCTGCAACGCCTTCCTGGATCAAAATGACCACTGCTTATTGCTGAACGCCACTCAAAACCAAGAAAGTACTTCAGAAACCCAAAAGTCACTCCTGGATGTATTTCAATCAATATACAGCTCCGCCCCATTCTTTCTAGGTATCACGCCGCCTAGCTTTCCCCCAAACCCCACAATCTATCAAGTCTCGCCTCTAGGCCCAATCCAACTCGTGAACCCGTTATATGTTGCTCGCTCAGTTTTTTTTTGCACCGGCTGAACAACGAATGTGGATTAACACGACCTTGCGGCTGATCAAACATAACTTTGGTGTCGAGATTCCGGGGATGATAGCTGCTTCGAATGACTTTAGGCCGCTGTTTCCGAAGGAGGGGGAGTGGGATAGATCGAAAGTTTATGGGACTACTCGTGATTGGTTCTTACGTTGAAGGACGATGGTTGATTCCTGTCTGTACGAGGCAAGTTTTGTGCATTAGACAATTTACAAAAATAGATTCCTTCAAACACAACTAGAAGCCAAGGTTCATGGGAGCCGAAGCGAAGCTACAAATACTGTGTATACATTTTCTAGGAGCGATGTGGCACAACTCAAAAGGGATATGTACGTTGGCTACAACACCTTTCTGCTTCATCTAATGCGTGTGCCTGTTTACGCCCACAAGTCTGCTGTTTGGAGCCACTGGCATCTATCACTATTGGTAGGACCCTTCTGGATATCGATTCCCCCGTCTTGAATGCCCAGAATCTTTCTTTCTGGGCCAGTGATAGGGAACTCCGGGAGCCCTTCCCCGTTCGGATTGCCGGATTTCACAAAGTTTGCAATGTAGCCCTGCAGGATGTCTGCGTAAGGAACGATAATAGACCCATCAACCTGGTCCCTGCCCGCTCCATTATAAAACCGATGCAGGAAATCCCCACCATGGATTGCTGGGAAAACACTCCATTGGTAGCGATAAGTTTGGTTGCTGTAGGCTTCCGAGAGGTGTTCAACATTACACAGCAGACCAAAGTCGCCAATGAAGCTGATTGCGCGGTCGTACCATGAGTTGTTGAATCGATCGAGCGAGTATGATGTGTTAAGGATATAATCTATATCGCAAGAATCCACCAAGGGAAAGAGACCCTGGAGGTAAGAGGTAAACAACTCATCAGTGGTCACATATGGTGCTATAAATGTCAATCCCTCGTTACTAGCGTGAGATGCAAGGATTGTGACGTTGGAGTTGAAGTTGCGGTCAAGAAACGCTTGACCTGGAGTAGCCGGCACATATGTTCCATCAACCACTGGTCCATATGAGAATGTGCTGTCCTTCGAGGAGGATATTACACGGGCATTCGCATGAATAATACTCTCGGATGGTACCCTGCGAGCTTCGGAGATACTCTGTGTACCAATAGTGTCGAAGAGTGCCCGTGCAGTTTGGATCTGGGTCTCTGATGAGGTGGGAACCCATCCCGGGAACTCGATGTAGGCCCGTTTGAAGGGAAGTACATCAGTTCCACCATTTGCAATGAGATGATGCATGATACTGCCTGCTCCAGCGGATCCTATGATGATGATGATGATGAATTCATTGACCCGATTTAGCTCGCTA